>NC_081419.1:144103171-144313171 GCF_949786415.1 Peromyscus eremicus | reverse complement strand
ATTATGTTTCCTAGCATTAGGGACACTGTCTTAGAGGAGGAAAGCTCACCTTTTCTTTCTATGTGATTTTTATCTGACTTCAAAAGCTCTTTAGTCATGTTTTTAGTATTGTTGTTTGCATTTAACTAAAAATCAAAGCTGACAGGAAAGCTCCTGGTTCATTGAAAATGTATCTTCTAACACTCATTTGCTCTCTCCCTCTGTCTCTCCCTTCATTCTCCACCCCTCCTTCTCTCTCTGTCTCTCTCTGACTCTGTCTCTGTCTCTGTCTCTCTCTCTCTCTGTCTCTCTCTCTCTCTCTCTCTCTCTCTCTCTCTCTCACACACACACACACACACACACACACACACACACACACATTTACTTTCATGATTCTGGATTTTTTATTTGAAAACTGGGAATATATGATATATACAATAAATATGATGATATACAAAATGATTTCATTTGATATGGTTGATATATAACTGAGTGGTTTTGTCCGAAACCAGAATCTCCCACACAGCCATGGAAACAGTGCTGTTCTAGCAAGCTGTGAGGAAATGATTAGCCCATCTAACTGGCTGTCATTTCTCTTAGTTCTCACATTTGAGGAGACCATTAATCTGGAACTGCTACCAAGGCAAGTGTCATTTGCCTTGCTTGTCTATGGGGACTGAGACGTTTTCTTCAGAAAGGGGAGGGATTCACAGATTGAGGTTGGGATTCAGGTTTATGGCACAATATTCAGACTGAGTGTATCTGTGCATGTCTGTGTGTGTGTGTGTGTGTGTGTGTGTGTGTGTGTGTGTGTGTGCGTGCACTTGTGCATGTGTGTGTCTGTTTATATGTGTGTGCCTGGGTGTGAGTGTGTGTGTGTGTGTATCTGTGTATGTGTACTTGTGCATGTATTCTGTAAGTGTGTGTGTGTCTGTGTGCTTGTGCATGTCTGTGTCTGTTTATATATGTGTATCTGTGTGTGAGTGTATGTGTATATGTATCTGTATGTGTACTTGTACATATATTCTGTGAGTGTATGTGCATGTGTGGTACGTGTATGTGTCTGTGTGTGTATATGGGTTGTGTGTATATCTGTGTATGTGTGTATATGTCTGTGTGTGTATGTCTATGTGTGTATGAGAAAAAGTCTGTGTGTGTGTGTGTGTGTGTGATGTACCATAAGCAACACTACTGCAAACCCCAGAGCTTTCTCTCCATGAGCTAGTGATAGAACATTTCCTTGGTGCACTTGTGTAGAATGTGACTTTCATTTTTTCTCATCAGACCAAGAATTGAGAAACATTTTCAAACATGCAGCCTGCAGTCATCAGCATTATTTTTCAATCTGGAGTGAGTTTTAAAAAGTACACTTTATTTTAAATTGTTGTGTTTACTTCCACTAAGAATGTTATTAATAAGGACTTACAGGCAAGACTGGTCCTAAATATGAAGCAGGCAATCTCTTCTTGTCCCTGTGTATCTTGGTTGTGGTGGTTGTTTCTGTTTGTGTTTGGTTTCGTTTTAAATAGTGATTTCTTAGGAGATCCAAGTCAAGACCAGTCACTACCTACACTGGTTAGTTTTTAACTGTCAATGTGGCACAACCGAAAGTCACTTGGGAAGAGGGAACCTCAACTGAAGAACTGCCTCAACAAGATTGACCTCTGCCCTTATCTGTGGGGGCCTGTCTTGAATAAGAATTGATGTGGGAGGGCCCAGCTCACTGTAGGCAGCACATTCCTAGGTGGGGAGGGAGGGGGATGGTTGAGAGGGGGGGTAATGAGCTACAGAAGGAAGCCAGATGAGCATGAGCCAGAGAGTGAGACAGTCAGGAGCTCTCCTTCATGGTTCCTGCTTGAGATCCTGCCCTGACTTCCCTCAGTGATGGATTGTGACCTGAGAGGATAAACCAAATAAGCCCTTTCTTCTTTATCCTGCTAAGTTTTATGCCAACCTGACACAAGCTAGAGTCATTTAAGAAAAGAGAGTGTCTCAAGTGAGGAGCTGTAGGCAAGTCTGTAGTGTATTTTCTTCATTCATGACTGATGAGGACAAGTCTAGCTCACTGAGGGCAGTGCCCTTCCCACCATGCTGGTGGTCCTAGATAATATCAAAGGACAGGATGAGTCAGCCATGTGGAGCAAGCCAGTAAGCAACCATCTTCCATGGCCTCTACTTCGGTTCCTGCTTCTAAGTTCCTGCCCTGACTTCCTTCACTGATGGACTGTAACCCTAGAATTGTAACCTGAAATCAACCCTTCCCTCCCCAATTTGCTTTTGGTCATAGTGTTTGCCATAGAAACATAAAGTAAACTAGAATGCCACACACTCATGAAATGTCTCAGACACATGGTCTTCAAGGCGGGTTCTATGACAAAGAATAAATGGTCGTGGACACATATTCACCAGAAGAAATGTCACCTTGACAATACTTCTCATCCAACTGTAAGAAAATTAAAAAAAAAAGAAAAGAAAAGAAACCATCCCCAGTCAAACCAGCTCCCCCATAAAACATACTCCCAACAACAACAACAAAATCCAGTCATGTGTTTGCCCCTCCATAGCTGACATTAGCGTTCAGGATGCTCTGGGTTCTACTGGTTTCTCAGGGATGCAGAAATGAGTGATGAGTGATTCTAATCCAGGATCCTTGTTGAAAAGAAGCCCATGGCAACTGCCTCCACCAGTGGAGTAGTAAGCAGAATCAGATTCAAGGGACGATAGGATGCAGTGATGTTTGTGGGAGTTGGACCTGAGCCCGGTTTCTTTCCGAAGGAACATTTTAGTTTTTTAAAAGGCTTAACACAATATTAAAATAAGCATGGTTTTACTCCTACAAGCTGGCTAGCTTCTCAAAGGAAATGACAAAGAGTAATCTAGTTAAAAACATCCTGGGAAAAGAAAAGCGAGGGGAAAGCTTCATAGTTTACCTGGGCAAAGTACAACAGCACAGGCTGGCGAGATAGCCCATAAAGTTCTCACATGAAAAAAAAAAAATGGATGTAGTGGCACACTTATAACCTCATCCTGGGGAAAGAGAGACAGGAAGATCCTGGACACTGGCTAGCCAGCTGGCCAGCCCAGCCTAGTTAGAGAGTCCTAAGTCAAGTGAGAGCCCCTTTCTCAAACTGAGGGGCAAGGGTGTGCTTTCTTCAGGAATGTGACCCCTGAAAGGGTCTCCATGCACCAGTAGACGGCCTGACACCCATGTGCTTACAAGCAGTATATGGGGACTCAATGGGGAAGAAAGAGAAAGAAAGCATGAATGAATGAAGTTGGCAGGAAAAGGTGGTGGGAGAAATAAGAAGGGAAGGAATAGAGGTGGATTTGATCAAAACACAATGTGTGATATGAAACTCTCAGTTTAAAAATAATAAATGTGGATGGTGTTCAAGGTTGTCCTTCAGCTTCCACACATGCACAAGTGACCCACCGTGCACACTTTGGTAGTTTCTGTTAACTCAGTTTGTCAGAAGATGGGCTACTGAGCATGCCTGTGAAAGATTATTTTGAGGACATGAATGGGTGTGGGAAGACCCATGTTGGTTCTGGGTGGGTCCATTCCCTACGAAGAAGATCCTGGACTGCATAAGAAGAAGACAGAGAGGTGAAGGCATTTGTTTCTCCCTTTGTGTTTCTTGACTGTGGACGTGATATGAGCAGCTCCCTGGAGTTCCTGTTACTATGACCTCCTGACCATCACAGACTACAGTCTAATCTGTGTGTCAAATCAGCCCTGTCTCTCTTAAGATACTTTTATCAGAATATTTTACCACAGCAACAAGAAACAAAACGGAGACACATATAAACACACACACACACACACACACACACACACACACACACATGTTCAAACAACAAAAGCAAAAGCCAGGTGGGCCCTGATTTCTTCTCCATGTTCTGCATGCTGTTACCTGTCTGTCTGTCCATGGCATTACTAACTTTTCATAAACTCCTTACCTGACCCTCAACAATCCATCTCGGTGCCCCCTTGAACTGGTATCTGAGACCTTTCAGGGACCTCTTAATATTTTGGAGAAACACACTGGAGATGGCAGATAGCTATGTCTTTGGGTAAAAGGCTGATGCCCTGAAGAAATGCTTATTTAGCAAATGTGCTCATTTCAAAATCAATATACACACCCTGAGCATCCATTAAGCCAGCAGAGACACAAAGGCAATGATCAATTCTCTGCTGTGTGCAGAAATAAAGAGACTCTGGTGGGGTTGGCTTCATCTGTTATCCATAGAGAAGTAATAAAAAAATCTACCTAAAACTAACTGGGAGGCCACAGGGACACTGGTGGATTGAGCAAGAACAGGCCGGTGTAGTGTAGAAGCTCCCAGGTAAGGTCACAAAGTTCCAACTTCGGTGAGAGATTGGGATGGTAAGCTTGAGGGATGAAACACAGGACCTGCATAGAAATTCAGTTTTCTATAAAGAACAGATACTTTCTTTTTAATTCTCTCTCTCTCTCTCTCTCTCTCTCTCTCTCTCTCTCTCTCTCTCTCTCTCTCTCTCTCTCTCTCTGTGTGTGTGTGTGTGTGTGTGTGTGTGTGTGTGTGTGTGTGTGCGTGCGCGCGCGCGGCACATGGCGGTCAAGGAGTCAGTTCTCTCCTTCTATACCATGTGGATCCAGGAGACCAAACTCGTCATCAAACTTGACACCAAGCACATCTACCCACTGAGTCATCTCACCAACCTGGATACTTCTAACATTCTCAATAAAGCTTAGCAAACCACTGGGGCTTGCACCTCCAGGCAGGTAGGATATGAACTGAGTGGACACACATACAGTGTATTCCAGGCAGCAGAGGAAACCAGTTAGCTACTCAGCGTTTAGGCTTCCAGATGGCCTTCTCAGACAAGTCTTCTCCAGCCAGCTTGTCTAAGATTGAAACCTGTAGCTCCCACAGTATTTCCTCTGTATGTCACTTGTTCAAAGACAAAATAAATATAAAACTCTAAGCACATTGAATCTCGGGGCTTATTTGCACAGAGAATGACTCATGAATCAGGCAGCACTGAGAACCAGAAGAGGTTGGGAGAGTGTGAACGGTGACCTTCTGTAGGCTGGCCCCGACGCACAGTCCAGATAGCACCTGATTGGTTGCCGCTAAGCATCTGAGAGTGGTGTGATGGGCACTTGCCTTATTTGGGCATGGTGTGCTGTGCTGAGTTGTCTGGCTGTGATTGGCTGGAACTCAGCATTTTGCCATAGCCCCAGGTTAAGCTTCAATTCCTTCACATTGAGGCTGCTGTTTACTGTAGGAACTTAAGAGTGTGGATCCAGCCTCTGATCCATACTACCAGTTCCTGCTTACGGGACATCACAGTTCTCGGTATATGATAATCATGTGTTCACCTGTTGGCTGTTTGTCTCCCCTTCTTGAATACTGAATCAGGAAGTGTCTGTTTTATTCACTGTTGATTGAATGAATGGAGAAAATAGAGAGATGCTAAAAAAAAAAAAAAAAGAAAGAAAGAAAGACACCACACACATATTGAGTAGAGTTCATCTTACAGCCTTAAACATCTCAGGATGAGTTAATAATCAAAAGGACAAGTCCAGAAACCCTCAAAAACTGTGTTTAAAAAAAATTAAAGCTATAGTCCCATAGGGTGGCAGATCCCTGATGCTTAGCTCTTCTAGACAGGAATAAAATTTCAAGAAATGCTTGAGCAAGTGCTGAGGGTGAGGCCACGATGAAACTGGATGTGTCTCCTTAAGCAGGGGATTCAGATAATAAGGGAAGAAGGTGATACATGGTCAGCTGAAAGAAGACAAGCAAGGACACAGGGATTCTGCAGGAGTCCAGGTTTCATCTGGGGAATGTCTTCAAAGGGACACTCTCTAGGTCAAGAAACCAGAGAGGTGGCTGTCTGCTTGTGGGCTGGGGTAACTGCAGAACCGGGGAAGAGGCAACACAGGCAGGCAGCAGCATGGCAGGGGCTTGAAGAGAGGAAATCAGGGCCCATGTGGCTCTGTTTTTGATGTGCGTGTGGGCATGCGGGTGTGTGTGTGTGTGTGTGTGTGTGTGTGTGTGTGTGTGTGTGTGTGTAAAACATCTCTATTATGGGGAAATGGTGAAGAAAAGATTTCAACTCAATGGGATAATTCCCGTAAGACATGCATAGGTAGATATAGGGTCTAGTTTAAATTTTTTCAATAGGGATTATAAAGATTGGAATGATAATGGAACTGGATTGGGGAGCACTCGGCCAATGTCCCTTTGTAATGTTAGAGAAGTATGGAAGGATGGAGAAATGAATAAGCCAGGAAAAATTCATGAAAAATATATGGTACATTTACAAAGAGCTTCAAAGGAGTTTATCAAAAGAAGCTGGGAGGCCATCCCTCTTCCAACTTCTGTGCCCTCAAAAGACAGAGGTGGGCACACCTTTTTGCTTTATGGGTAAGAATGTTGAGGTGGGGCAGAAGATTGGCAGATTGTGAAGAGAGACAAGGGAATAAAGAACTCCATAAGAGGCTCTTATTTGGGAGAAAAGCCAGGGTGGGTGGGTAACTCTGCTGTAAGAATCAGAGCCCAGCATTACTTACAGAGTAGAGTTGTTACAAAGAAGAAAGGGATTGAAAAATCTCCTATTTTGGTCCCTGGTTAGCCATTGCTAGTGGTAACCAGGGAGTAGTAAGTTAAAGAATGTTGGGTGACTGGTAACCATCTCTTTCAGCTGCCCATTGCTGGCAGTCCCTAGGACAGGGAGGGAAGAATCTAGAGAAACAAATTACTTAAGTCCTAGAAACCAAATTATTGTGGTTTGGGGAACTGTCATTGCCCAACCAAATGGGAAGAACATCACATAAAATTGCATGAATGTGGCTCAAATAGGGTATACTAAGAAGGCTACTTGACCCCTCTGCCTCAGTGACAAAAGACCTCAGTGACATGTCCAAATGACATGTGGTAGACCAAGGTAGTGAAGTGTTTGAAGAACAGAAGAAGACATTTATCTGCATGATACTGAATAATAACTCTACCAAACTGTACCACGAGCTGGTATTTTATGATCCTGTCTATAACCATAAAAGCTGCAAGTGCTTTGCACAATACTTCTGTGTCTCAAGTTCATTTGCAAGCTACAAGAATTTAAGATGTAAGTCACTTTTCATAATTCCGGTATATCCTTCTTTGTGTTTAATGTTTTGAGTTTCCTGACATTGAAGGGCTCAGAGTAAGTCTGAACATTAGCCCACCTACCCAGCTTCTTCTATTGTTGACCCTTGACCTATATTCTCAGTCACAGGGAGAACAGTTGGTTTAAAAATTAAGACAAGACCCCAGCTGTGTCAAGAGCTGCGTTAAGATAACCATAGACTTGTGCAAACAAGCTTCTATAAACTCCTGTTATGCTTGTACAAACACCTTGTTATCACAAATTGTACTATTAACTGTAAAATGTTATCACAAGTTGTAAATTCCCAGAATGTACTGTCACCCAGGACTTAACCTCAAATTGTAAAGATTCTTTTTCTTATGTCACGCCTGACCCCCAATTTGTGGCTTTTGCTTTAGAAAGGACCTGCTCCCTCTATTTGGGGTCACAGTGCAGATCCCGACCTGCCTGTAGCCCTAACTACTTAGAAGTGTTGCCCCCTCACCCCCACGTGGTGATGAAATCAAGTTGCTTCTGCTCATCTAAGTTTGGTGGCCTCATCCTCCATATTTGTGCAACTCTCAGACCCAACAACATATTATTAGATAGGTAGGATGTTTGAAACATAATTCCCCCAGCTCTAGCCAGCTAGTCCAGATGTCTGTTGTCTTCTGTAGGGTCTTTGATGGCCTCCTTCATAGGTCTAAGTCAGAAACTAGTGCCCCATAATTGTGTAGTAAGTTGGATTCTTCAGTCCTGTGTCCATTAGCAGACAATACAAACACACTTTCTTCCAATGATTTATTTTCCACTAAATTTGATTCAACTGCCTCCAGTGAATAACGATTCACAATTGTTTCTGCTGAACATTGGTAAATCATCTCCAAAGTGAGGAAGAGAAAGATCATCGTCTACTGTAGGTTGAGTTTGAAAGCATGCCCATCTTTCCTAACCCTTTCTGTTTCTATGCCTCTTTCAACTGCCCTTACAGGCCATGGAGTCTCCTCCAGCCCTTGAACCTGAGTTAACTTTGTAATGATTGAGCTAGCCAGTGACATACAGTTATGGACGTGCTTCTGAGATGAGGACCTAAGGAGCCTCTGTTCACCCCCAGGCATCCTGCCTCCTCTATTTAAGCAACCTCAACCAGACAGTCCACAGATGAGACCTCATATGAAAAGGAGGCCTGTTGTTTGGGCCCAGGCCACTTGGGACCAACCTAAAGCCAACAACTTGCTTAAACACTGGGAAAAGTGATCAAACAGATCATTGATCAAACCAGAGCCACTGGGTAGATATGTGGTCAACACAGAGTAAGTCAACTGAGGTTCATGAGGCCTCACACCCTCCTTAGAGACACTTAGCTGACCCACAGAGCCATAATCAAGAGATACATATTAAGCCACCGAGCCTGAAAGAGAAAGATTACCAACTGATGTATTTGGATATTATATAAGTGAAAATACTGAATGCATCCTAATAAAATTATTTGGGATCTGACACACTCCTCTACTGCCTCTTTAGCTACTCAAAAGAAATAAGGAAGAGGCATGTGGCGGTCAGGATGTGTCCTTCCAATTACTTTCTTTTGAGTAGCATTTAATAGCGTTGACAAATGATGCTAGGAAACTATCTCATGCTTTTGTTCGATGCTAACTGTTTGCATACTATTGTAAGCCATCTTGCCTGTGTCTAAGGATTAATGTGACTGACAGGGTATAAATTCTTCCAAGACTTCCAAGTGTAGGGCTGAAAACAAGGCATCTTTCACAGCAAACATCACTTCATAGACTAGCAGGGCTTATCGGGGATTTGGTTTGGAGGTGTGGGGGCGGGGTGGGTAGGATTGAATAGCAATGTCCAGAAATGCTATCTTACTTGGATTGTGTTACTACGACAACCACCATACCGCATGGCTCTTTAACTCAAGTTCATTCTTTTAATTAGCAAACAGAGATTCCTTCTCCACCACCACCGTTTCCCCTGGGAAACGTTTCCAGATATCGCTGGCTCTTCCCTTGCCTGCCTTACTGAGGAGGAGGCCAATGGGAGCTTGCTAATTAGAAGGTCTTGGTGCTCCAGGTGGCCTCTGTAGCTGAGAGAGCAAGTGCAGAGAAGATTTTTCCTAAGAGGTGCTTTTTCCCCCAAAGGGGTAGTCCTTGGTACCTGTCTCTGCAGCCACTCTCCTGCCCTAGTAGGGAAGAGAGCCTGGCCTCAAGGAGAATGGCAGAGACTCAAGCTGGCAGGAATGGCTTGAGAGGGTGGATTCATGCTGAACTGGACTCCACCTGTAAAGCTGATGACTGCTGGGCGATCTGTATTAACTCCTCTACATATGAATATAGACTCTGTGAACCACTTCTTGCTTAGATCATATTACCATGACAAACATATCTCACACACACACACACACACACACACACACACACACACACACACACGCACGCACGCGTACACACGCACATGCACAAACATACACAAACACACACACTAGCCCAATTGGCCTCTAACTCATGCACTCTTCCTTCCTTAGCCCCTCAAGTGCTGGGATTACAGATGTGAATCACCAAGCCTGAACCAAGAAATATATTTTAATGAGATATAACAAAGAATATAGACTGATAAATAAGGCCCTATTTTCATAAAGTTTAAACTATAAACTACAGGATATAGCACTCATTAGAAAGACAAAATACATAGCATAAGCACATCTTCAGACCACTTTGCAGAGCCAAAACTAAGACAATCAAGGAGGCCACACCTTGATCAGGACCAGCTAACTATGCATCCTCCTTGCTTTCTTCCCCAAGTCTTCCTGTATAGCGCTCACATCAGTATCCGGAAGACAGACATGGACTAGACCAGTTGATTTGTCTAGTCCCAATTCTAATCCTCTTCCCAGTGTGGCCATACTGGGTAAATCTCCTTTATATTTTTTGCTATTGCTCATCGTTTTAATTGGTACATTAGAACTGGTGGCTGAGCCAAGTGGGTTGGGCCCACTGCAATCCAGGCTTCTGCCATGAAATCTAGTGGTACTATAGGCTGGTTGAATCACAGGGTCTCTGCTGGCAGTAGGGGAAGCCACTGGTAGAGGAACTTAAGCTGTCCCAGCCAGGAGAGTTAGAAGTAGGTGCTAATTCTGTCTGCCTACTGTGTTGCCTGGAAACATTTTACTCAAGTCCCAAATGCACTTAAGTACCCAATACTTACCAATTTCTTCTCATTTTCCTGAAGTTCTAAACACAAAGGACTTTTCTAGATGAAATAGTCTGATGCAGCCAGCCAGGAAATTAGATTTTTATTGACCCAATCAATTTGGGATCAGCCAGCAATTTCCTGGACCTGCGCATAACTGGATTTTAAAGAGAATTTTAAACAAAAGGGCAACCATATCCAGGTGTATCTAAAAATGTCATTTACAAAATAAAAAGTAATGGAATGTACAGATTAATGGCCTTAAAATTGAAGACCAGGCCCTATAGAAGCCTCTAGAATGCTTTGGAATGCTGGAAATAGCCCAGTGAGTCCCTTATAACTTTGGGTCTTCATTTACATGACATCCCATCTAAATTAATATAAAGAGTTCCTGCATTACATGGGCAATATCTGTGTTCCTGGGGACAGATTCAATTACGCTGCTGTAACAAAGAATTTTGAGATCCCATGAGGTTGATGTCTCCATGGAGGGTTCTTGCTGGCCCTGTCTGGAGGCTACATCACTTGTATTGAAGGGGTTAAACTCTCCCTCCCTCACAACTGAATTTAGGTTTGAGGTCTCTGGGAATGGAAAAACAGGTGACTCTCCCAACAAAGGGCCATTTATCTACAATACCCTTGCATTCAGGGTTGAAGGAGAGAAAAAACACAGGTCTAAGTCAGCCTCATAGGGTCTCAAGGACAATCCCTGCAGCCCCCTTTGAGTCTGTCCAGACTTGCCCAAACTCATACAAGTATGTCCAAAAATGGTAAGACTAAACCTCAGCCAATTAAAAGTATGCTAGTATAACTTCTGCTTGCTTAACCAATTATGTTTGAGATGACCTAACTATCCCTAAAATTCCCCTAGCTGTGCTTAAGAGGAACCTGCATGCTCCTCTGGGGGTCATCGCCATTTTGTACAGGTGAACGACCCCACATGCATGCTGGAAATTAATAAACTCTCTTTGCTCTTGCATACTATTTGAGTCTGGGGTCTTCCTTCAGCGTTTCCTCAGACCCAATAGTATGGGATGTCAAAGATGTCCAATCATCAGGGCAGCTGGAAAGGGGCATGAGCACCTGGTCTGATTCATTCACATCCATTCATAATTCATTTTCTGTCATTACACATAGTTCCATGTGGGAGCAGCTGGTCTTCCTGTGCATTTCAGGATGGGGAAGAGACTGAAAATGTGGTAGCAGTGTCTAAGTCACTATGGATCTGAGCACTATCTTCTCTTCAGTACCAACCTATGTCTGAGATTGTCTTGAGGTCTAGTCACTCTGTTTTAATGCTTTACATAAAGAATAGAAATAGAAGCTGGGCGGTAGTGGCACACGCCTTTAATCTCAACACTTGGGAGGCAGAGCCAGGTGAATTTCTGTGAACTTGAGGCCAGCCTGGTCTACAAAGTGAGTTCTAGGACAGCCAGGACTGTTACATAAAAAAAAAAAAAAAAAAAAAAAAAAAAAAAAAAAAAAAAAAAAAAAAAAAAACCTTGTCTCAAAAATCCAAAAAAAAAGAAAGAAAGAAAGAAAGAAAGAAAGAAAGAAAGAAAGAAAGAAAGAAAGAAAGAAAGAAAGAAAGAAAGAAAGAAAGAAAGAAGGAAGGGAAGGGAAAGGAAAAAAAAAGAAATGGAAGGGGCTAAGGAGATGGCTTAGTTGGTAATGTCTACGGGCAGAAGGCCCTTAGTGCTATTCCCCCACGTTCACACAGGAAGCCAGGTGTGGTACATGAACCTTTAATCCCAGCTGAGGAAGGCGAGACAGGGCCCTGAGGCTTGCTGGTCAGCCACTCTAGCCAAGCAGCTGAGCTCCAAGATCAATGGAAGCTGAGCTTCAAGATCTTGAAGAAGGTGCAGCTTTGGGATTGGTTTGCAACATTTTTTCTCACATCTCCACAAGACCCCCGAAGAAGACAGAACAAATTGCTCTTGATGTGATATTTCTCCTGCCCCCAAACCATCCTTCATCTCTTTTCCATATCTGCCTTCTAGAGCCAGTAAAGAGACATAGTTCCACTTAGGTACATCAATACTCATGGTCCCATGCACAGAACATTATGATAATAAAATGCAAGCGTGTTTTCTAAAATGCCAATGACTTTAATTTGAGGCTGACAATTAGGACTTCAAAACACAAAGGCTCTGAATGTATGTATATAAACTGATCTCAAACGAACCATCTTCCACAGCAAATGCTCCATTCACGCCTTGTAAACATCAAAGGCCTTTTGAAAAGCAAGGATAACAAGTAATTCTCTTGGAATACCACTGTCTCATCACAAGGGCCCTACATCCTAAGAGCCAACTAATGAATATTGTCCCCAGGTTAGAAGTTTAGATAGAACTTTCCAGGTCAGGAATTCTGTTCACCATGTTGAAATTACTCATAATTTTATGAGTAAACACAGCCTTCAAGAGGTAATTGGTAATGAACACAGCAAATGCCTCGTATCATTCCCAGCCTAATTTTCAAATTTGATTTTCCAATGTAAAACTCAAAGCAAAACAATAACAAATCACCCAGCTAATTGCTGTGAAAGACAGAAGCAGCTTTCCACCGATTTACTCTGTAATATGATTTGGTTTTATTTACCTTCTGATGCACTCAAAACATTACTACTTGTTTATTCTTACAAAAATGAATGATAAGCAGTCTTAATCTGGCGACTAGAGAATCATACTTCTTTTGGCTTGTTTACAAAATGATCTTTCCTCCTCCCTCCAGCAGCAAACACACAAAACAAAGTGTGCTCTTAGGACAAAAGACGAAAGGCAATCTCTTCTAGAGAGGAGGCCAGTGCTACCCAGTTGAGCCAGTAGCCAATTTTGAGTGCCAGGTTGATCTTCAAAGGGGGGGGGGGAATGGTTTTGACTCAGTATTTATATTTCTTTCTTGAAACATAACTAATTCAATATGCTGATGCTACTGTGTTTTAAACTCTCTCTTGTCCTTAGCCACAAACACTCCAAATTCCTGATTTTTCTTTTTAAATTAATTTGGAAAAATCCAGGGCCAACCACAAAAACACCCAGGAGCCTATTTCTTGCTGGGCTCTGTAAATGCAAATGAGAAAAAAAAATAATGATGATTCTCTCCAAAGTCATTTAAAAATAGAAAATTCTTAATGAGCTCTGCTGGGAGGCTGCCAGTCAAGAGACTTCAGCATTTCCTGGTTACCAAGGCGCATGCAGTTTCAGAAGGCAACTCATGTCCAGAATGTGCTTCCAGAGGCTCAGTCATTGCCACCCAAATGCTGGAGAACCGTCCTTTAGTCAATGTTGGCTGTGCTGTAAGATGACAATGTGGATGCCCACATGCTGTAGGAGATTGTACATGTATTAGAGAGAATGGCGGTACTTCTCAATAGTTCAGAGAAGAACCATGCTTATTCACCCTACTCCCTCTGGACTCCATCCCTGGCATCTAGAACAAAATTGAAAATGTAAAACAATTTCTCTTTTTTATTTTTAATTATATGTAAGAGGGCACAGGCTATATGTATGTGTGAATGCAGGTGCCCACAGAGGCCAGACAGTACACCTCATGGAATTAAGAGTTACAGGTGGTTGTCAGTCAACAGATGTGGGTACTGGGAACTGGACTTTGCAAGAGCAGGAAGGGTTTTAACTGCTGAGCCATCTCTCCAAGCCCAGAATGGTTTCTTAAATCAACGACTCAACAACAGTATATTGTCTGTTATTTGATGGGTTTCTTTGTAGACTCTGAAGATACCATATGAGCAAAGAGTAGTGGGTTTCTTGATTTCATAGAGACTGTGTTCTCACTGAGATGACAGAGAATAGACAAACATTTAAAGAGACAAGAAAAAATATTGAATAATGCTAAGTTTCATTCAGAGAATTAAAATAGGATGGCATGGTGAGGGTGAGTTCTCAGTGGAATTGACTCCAAGTCAGCAGCAAAAACATCCCCTGGAACCTGCTAGAGAGGCTCAGGCCCTCATGCCCCTGCTGCATCAAAAGCCCTGGGGACAGGGTCAGCAGACTGCACCCCAGCTCTCTAGGTAAGAATGAGAAGGACTCAGATTTGGGGGCCATGACAGACACCAAGGTAGCTCCTTGTGGAAGATCTGTGAAGGTGAAGGACCTGCGTTCAGATCCCCAGCACCCCCATTTAAAAAAGAAAACAGGCATGGTCATACACATCTGTGGCCCTATGTAGAGGGGAGACAGGCAGTTCCTGGGGCTCACAGGCCAGCCAGTCTAGCCAGCTATGAGACTGAATCCAGTGACAGACCTGCTGAAAAGATAAGGTGGACACCTGAAAGTGGCCTCTGGCCTCCACATACGTGTGTACATACACCACATACACAGAGGCAGCCACAGAATTCTCAGGAGGGAGAGTACTCAAGGAAGAGGAAGCAAATAATGCAGACCCTGAAACAAGAACACAGTGAATTCAAGAAACAAAGGCCACAGTGACTGGAGGATGGCCAAGAAAAGCCAGAGGGAAGTGCAGGGGTCGCTGGGGAAGCCTCTTTTCTGGCTTTCGAGCCCACAGGGGTGGCTTTGGTTTTCTCGTGTGGACGCAATGACAGGAAGAAGAATAGTACAGGCTGAAAACGCAGGATGGATGGACACCCACCATAATGTATATACAGTCAATAAATTCTTTACCCAAAGAAAGATTTTGAATTTTTCTCCTAACAAAACACATTGATTTGATATTTGAAGGCTTCAGTTTGTAGAACTTACCTGAGGTTCTAACTTCTCATGGAAGTTGAAGGGATCCTGGTTTGGAGGGAGAGGTGTTCAGTGGAAGTTTTTCCTGGGTAAAGTCCTTATTCTTCAGAGTTTGAGGAATTTTTTTTTCCTTTTCATCAATCTTGTCAAGTTGTCCCTGGCAGAACAGATAATAAGAAAGTCACATGGCAGTGGTTCTCAACTTTCCTAATACAGTGACCCTTTAATACAGTTCCTCATGCTGTGTGACCCCCCAACCAGAAAATCATTTTTATTGCTACTTCATAACTGTAATTTTGTTACTGTTATGGATTGTAATGTAAATATCTGTGCTTCCTCATGCTCCTAGGCTGCACCTGCTGAAAAAGGTCACTTGACCCCAATGGGATTGTGACCCACCGGTTGAGAACTACTGTCATGGATAGATGATGAGGAAGAGGTGGTGGCCAAGACAGGAAGAATGAAACAAGCAATCACATGACACATTTGGTTTCTCTAAGGAAAGCCAGCTGGAGCCTGGACAGGGAACAGACAGACAGACACCACCAGCTTATTGCCATTTTTTAAACATTTTTAAAAAGATTTATTTGACTATGTATGCATGCATGCTCGCAGGCCAGAAGAGGGCACCAGATCTCGTTACAGATGGTTGTGAGTCACCATGTGGTTGCTGAGAACTGAACTCAGGACCTCTAGGAGAATAGCCAGTGCTCTTAACCTCTGAGCCAGCTCTTCAGTCCCCAATTGCCATTTTTTTAAAGGAACTATTCACATATACCTGATAGGTTAGGCCCATATTAATAGAAACCATCCAGCATGCATATTTGCTGGGATTTACTAATTTACTAATAAAGCTAACTTACTTTAACATCAATACTCTTCCTTCCCTGTGCCTTCTGTAATTATATTCCATCAGGGTGCTCTCCTTCCAAAACACAACATCTCTTACATGGTAGAAGGCAGAATGGGGACAATTTATGAAGCTGGAAATTCTCATTTTATTCTGATAGTTGCGTTAATGAATAATTTACATACTAATGTTAATTGGGCGAATTAATAATTTTTCTCATGTGGCAAGATTATTATTAAAATAGTTCATCCTGAGGACATCAGCCCATTCCTTCACTGCTCAGGCTCATAGCTTGTCAGAGATGCCATCAATTTGTGCCTCTTGTCTCCTTTCGAGATCTGATAGCCATTAAAAATAAATTCTACCATGCATTTTTCTCCTGTACATTTGCATGTAAATTAGAGTTTCCTTTTACTGGTAGAAAACTTCTCTCCTTATATCCTAATTCACTGGCCTGCTAATAGGTCCCTGCATATTTATTTTCCGATCCATAGCTCCACTCATTAAAAGTAAAACCACAAGACCATATTTGGTTAGACATAACTTCAGGAAAATAAAAAATCTGTGAAAATACTGTAAGTTTTAAAATGATGGTTTGCTTGGTTGGGACACACAGAAGCCTTTCAGAATTTCCTGTTTTTAAACAAAAATTCAAAAGGTGAAAATGGAACCTACCTATTGGCTTGCAAATTAGTTCACTTATTGCCATTACCTACTTTTTGCTAAGGACCTCATTAATGTTTCATTAGTGTTTTACACTGTCTCCTACAGTTATCCTAAAGGGGAGCCCAGTGCATTAAGAATCTCCATTTACCAAGCTTCATTTTATGACGAATTAACTGATTTCTCGGTTACCCTAATGATGCCGATAACAACAATAACTGTCCCTGACTCTGAGTTATTTATAAGCTAATTAGGAAGATGCAGCAATTTTTAAAAAGATAATGAATACCACAGGGGAGGGGAGATGTGCTAGCTATCAAACAAACAAAGTCTCTCGGTGTTGGCTTCTGTGTGTGGCTAACTCCTGGAATCAGAGGAGAGTGGCCCGAAAAACAGTCGTAAGCAACGCCATCCCATAACCTAAATCTGCTAGTGATGCTGAAACAGACTGTCTAGGAGGTCAGGCCAGGAATCCATACCTTTTAAAAACATTATTTTGTAAGTTTGCCTTCAAGCATTTGTAGTTTCAATCTCAATTTCACCCTTCTATAATTTCTTAACCTGTTCTGGGCTGAATGAGATTTGAGCTCAGAGCTAGAGCACTTGCCTACCCTTGGTTCAACTTCCAACACTAGAAAAAAAGAAAAGGAAAGGGGAAAAGATAAAAAGACACCCAGCTCTGTCCTAGTCCATGCCCATTGTCCTGCAGTTCAGGGGAAGCAGAGCCTTACTCCCATCAGAAACAGCCCCGGAGGTCCTTGGAGACAAGCCTGAATTCTGGGAGAGCTCTCCAGTGAAGGAAAGCTGTAAAGAGCCTCACCATCCCCACAGCCAAGGCTGGGTGACAGACTAGAATGTCAGTGGTTGTGGAGAGGTGGAAATGGTGCAAGTCGGAGTCAGGCTGAGTCATCTCTACACACACACCCTCAATAGCCATTTAGTGGCCTCCTCCATACTTGAGCTCATATCTTTGTGACTATGGGGGTAAATGCTCTGGAATATACAAACAGAACACCAGTCTCCATCAACCAAACAGCCAGGAACGCACTCACATTACATCTGATGTTCCACCAATGTGTTTTAAAAGTGTCCTGATTTTTCCCCTTAGATATGTTATTATAAAAACTTCACAAGACTGTTAACAATTTTGGAACATGGATGGAATTGGAGGGAACCTGAATCTGTGTTCCTGGGCCATGGTAACCAATATGTGGCTTCAGAATTAAAATTCTCTCATCTCCTTTGTATTTATGAGTTTGTCTTTACATAGACACTGGGAAATAGAGGAAGTTAGGGCATGCTGGAGGGAGCATCCAGGTGCTGTGCCCTGGCTGAGTGCAGGTAGTGCCGGTTGTTGGCACAGACAGGCAGGGACAAGCACTTTGGATCCTTCTCTTGTCCTAGAAGCTCCAACACTTAACTACTAATGCTTATTTTGTTTAAACATGTAGTTAACTTGAGCATATTTCTAATTCATACTTAGTGTATAAAATTAAGACAAAGTATAAAGAACACGAATAGATCCCATGATTCCAATGCTCAGGAACAGTCACCATTACTGTTCATACACCTGTCATGCATGTTTACCTTCCTAATTTAAATATAATCTAAAGAAAGACAAGATTATATTTGGGATTTGCACTTACGACTAAATATGATTATCTTGTATGTGGCATGCATATGTGAATATGGCTGTGCATGTGTGTAAAGGCATATGTGCACATGTGCCCATGCATGTAAAGGTCGGTGTCAACCTTGGGTCTCACTCCTCTGGTGTCCTGTACATTTTGTTGATGCAGAGTCTCTCACTGGCTTGAAGCATGTTGGTTGGGTGAGGCTGCCAGGCTTATGGTAAACCTCCCCCGCCTCCAGGAGAGCCCCCTGTCTCCACACTTGCCCCAGGAGCTGGCACAAGCTGAGCTGGCACAAGCAGTGTCCACCGCTATGCCCAGCATTTTTCATGTGGGTTTTGATGTTTGCTCAGCTTTGATGTTTGCTCAGCAAGCACTCTACCTACTCTGCCACTTCCCCAGATCCACGGGTAACTTAATACCAATAAAAACTATGGTAGCAATTATATATAATTTCAATCTATGTGTGGTCAGACTATACTGACCAATCTCATATTGAGGAGAAGCAGATAATCATTAATAATTGTCTATGCTAGCTGTTTTTTTTTTTAAGTCAGTTCTGGGGGCTGGAGAGACAGCTCAGCTGTTAAGAGCACTGGGTGTTCTTCCAGGAGACCCAGGTTCAGTTCCAGAATCCACATGGCAGCTCACAACCATCCTTAACTCCTATCCCAGGGGATCCGACATTTGCTCCTGACCTCTGAGGGTACCAGATACACAAGTGGTGCATATACATAATGCAGGCAAAACGCTCAGACAAAATCCAGGTACAATTTACACATTACGAAACTTTAAGTTCAGCATATGACAAGTTTTCAAAATATAAGCAAATGTTCTCAGATGTAAATTTGTGCCTGTGAAAAAATTATTTCCTTAGAATAAACTCCTAAAAACAAAGTCTCTGAAAGAAGAGCACATGTGTCAAAGATTTTTTTTCTCCAAATTGCTAAAATTTCTATTATAAATACTATACAAGGGGCTGGAGAGATGGCTCAGTGGTTAAGAGCACTGGCTGCTCTTCCAGAGGTCCTGAGTTCAATTCCCAGCAACCACATGGTGGCTCACAACCATCAATAGTGAGATCTGGTGCCCTCTTCTGACACACAGGTATACTGTATACATAATAAATAAGTAAATAAATAAGTAAATAAATAAATAAATAAATAAATAAATCTTTTTTTAAAAAAAGAATATAGGCTGTTCTTCCAGAGGCCTGGGGTTTGGTTCCAAGCATCCACATGGCACTTCACAACAGCCATAATTCCAGTTCCAGGGAATCTGATTCTCTCTTCTGGCCTCTACTGGCACTATGTGCACATTGTGCACAAATGTATATACATGCAGACAAAATACTCATAAAATAAAATAAATAAATCTTTAAAATGCTATGCAAGGAAAGATTAGCTTAAAAATTAACAAATAAATACATATAATAAAACACCATGATAGAGGGAGATATCATGGGGATAGGGAGAAACCGGGTGCTAGGGAAGTTCCCAGGAATCCACAGGTTGACCCCAGCTTAGACTACTAGCAATGGTGGAGAGGGTACCTGAACTGGCTTACCCCAGTAATCAGATCGGTGAGTACCCTGTCATCATAGAGCCTTTCTCTAGTAACTGATGGAAGCAGATGCAGAGATCCACAGCCAGGCACTAGGCCAAGCTCCAAGAGTCCAGCCAAGGAGAGAGAAGAGGGATTCTGTGAGTAAGGGGCATCAAGATCATGATAGGGAAACCTACAGAGACAACCAAACCAAACTGGTGGGAACTCATGAAATTTAGATCAATAGCTGTGGAGCCTGCATGAGACTGGAATAGGCCCTCTGCATAAGTGAGACAGTTGTGTAGTTTGATCTGCTTAAGGGACCCCCTGGCAGTAGGATCAGAGTCCATCCCTGGTGCGTGTGCAGGCCTTTTGGAGCCCACTTCTATAATGGGACACCTCGCACAGCCTTGGGGCAGGGGGAGGGGCTTGGACTTGCCTCTACTAAATGTTTCTCCCCATGGGAGGCCTTACCTTCTTGTAGGAGGGAATAGGGGGTGGGTTGGGAGGAGGAGGCTGGGGGGTGGGAGGAGGGAAGAGGGGGATCTTTGGTATATAAAATGAACAAAAAAAATTTTCTTAATAAAAAATAAAATTTAAAAAAAATCATTGTTCAGGTAATTCTGAAAAGACTTTCAAAGGAAGCCTGCAAGCCTCCTCATAATCCATCTCTATACTGGCATCCTATGTCCCTTGTACCTAAAGCCTCACAAATAGTGGTAACCACTCAGTTATATATACCAAGACTTTCCAGTTCATGATGCTATCTATCTGGGGAAGGACACCTTGGTGTGTGTGGGGTGGGGGAGGTGCTACCCTGTGCACTGTGGGCTGTTACCAACACCTGTGGTCTCTGATGTACACCATAGCTCTGATGTAATCACCAAAAATGGCCCCAAGCTTTTTAACAACAACAAAACAAACAAAAGTCTGGCAAGATGCTTAAGAATGTTTCCTGCTCTTATGGAGGACCCAAGTTTGATTCCTAGGACCCAAGTTGGGAGACTCACAACTATCTGTAACTCCAGAGGGAATCTGATGCCCTCTTCTGGCCTCAGGAGTACCTGCACTCACATGTACGCATCTCTCATACACATAAATGAAAATCAAGTAACTCTTAGAAAAAGCAAGTCTGAGAAACACCCATTTACACTGTTACCCCTATTTACTCCCGGTTACCACTGTCCTGGGAGACAGCAGCCCCTTCGTACCTTCCCAAGCCTAGCAAGGACTATTTCAATCTTCAGAAATCTGTAAATGACTCAGAAAGAGAAAGGGACTGAACATTGTTTGAGCAAGTTTGGAGCAGTCTCCATTCTAGTGGAAGGTGTAACTGAGATCAATGCTCTTAAGTGAATGTCTTCCATTGGACAGCACATTCACACACGGCTCCCTCTTTGTTGGCAACACGCTCTTCCAAACTTAGAGAAATAATGTCACTTGGTGCTAGGCTTTGTCACCAGTGCCCTCAAGCAAAAGAAAACAGCTGCTGGCATTGTGTGACAATCTCTAAATTTTCTGATTTCACATATTTAGCAATAAATAAATAAATAATTCTGCCACAGTGGGCTCTAACTTAGCAAATAATTATAGAGGAAAAAATGTCAGTAATCCTGAAGAGCGTGACAAGTTCCATTAGCTCGGAATCTCTGGCTATTTAAAATCTATACAGTGTAGGAAGGTAGCTATTTTTATCCACTTCATGTTCCAAAAAACGTCAGATATAAAGCCCAGTTGTTCTTGGACATGACAAACTACTATAAAATTTTAAACTATGCTGTGTAAAACTGAACTTTTGTGATATGGACAAGGTTTAACATAGTATTTGATCATGTTAGATGGGACCAACCTGGGCCTTCAACGCAGTCATCTATTTCTGGTGACACCTTATCCATCTAGTGATGGTGACATCGCTGAGGAGCTTCACTGACATGTCACACAGCTCCCATCATGCACTGCAAGAGCAGATTTACGGGCCTGGCAGTGCCTAGTCCTGGACAGCAGTTCATCCTCCTGCCTGAAGCCTGTGAGGAGAGATCAGGGTCTGATACCTCAAAGGGCTGGGCTGTCATTATAACTCAAGGCCACCAATCTTATTCTTAGTGGCCAGAGAGGGGCCTCACAGGAAGCATTCTGGATCCAACATGAAGATAAAATGGTAGCTTCCCCCACATGTTTTAATGGGTAATCACAAACCAAAGTTTGAACCAAACAGTAACAATGACCCTTCTAAAAACGCAAATCCACCAGGCCGTGGTGCCTCCTGCCTGAAATCCCAGCCCTTGGAAGGATGAGAGCAAAGGATTGCTTTGAGTTCACAGTGGGTTACAGAGTGAGTTTAGAGTCATTCTGGACTACAGAATGAGAGTCTGTCTCAAAACCAAAGCAAACCAAACCCATGTCTGTTCTGTGGGGCACTGGAGTTTGTTAAGCCATTCTGAAAATGTCTTGAGTGCTGGTTTGGTGGCGCAGTTGGTGAAGATACTTGCTGCCAAGCCTGCAGACCTGAGTCCTATCCACCTGCACCATCGCCAGCCCCAGGACACCCGTGGTAGAAGGAAGGAAAACATATGTAACCCCCCACATATAAATAAATGTAATAAAACACTAATATTTTTATAAGTATTAGAAGATAAATACTTGCCTCTCAGATGATGCCTAACCATCTCCCTGGGCACCCTTAGTTCAGTCAGGCCACAGAAATTAGCTGCTACCAAATATGTATAACGTAACTATTTTTTAAAAGCCTTTGGATAAGCCTTTAGTTCATATATAATTCTTGATCTCTCTATCAGTAGATATATCTAGATGTGACTTTTCTTGTCCTCCTCTAACCTGGCCAGCCAGTCCACCTATCATTCTCTGTCTGCTGATGTCTGCACACAGCCTCCCGGCTGCTCCTTCCACATGCTAGGCACTGCCTGACCTCAGGACCTTTGCCACTCCGTCTGTTTCAGTTACTTTACCTCATGCACGTGGGTTACAACCCCCACCCTCTCCTACTGGCCTTTCTTTGGCGTCAGCCTGCAGTACAGCCTTCCTGACAACTTTATTTTATATATATATGGTTTTTTCGACACAGGGTTTCTCTGTGTAGTTTTGGTGCCTGTCCTGGATCTCGTTCTCTAGACCAGGCTGGCCTCGAACTCACAGAGATCCACCTGGCTCTACCTCCCGAGTGCTGGGATTAAAGGCATGCGCCACCACTGCCTGGCTATTTTATATATCTTTATACAATTTTTCATACCCTTCTCACTATTTAACATTATTTATTTTAATTTCCCTGCTTATTTCTTGGAGTTGCTGATAAGAGCACAAGTCAAAAAAAAAAAGAAGTAGAAGTAAAAAAAAGAAGAAATAGATTAAAATAATAAAATAAAAATGAATACTACAGCTTATTTCTGAAACTATGAGCCAGGTATAGTGGCACATACTGTAACCTCAGCACTTGAGACTCAAGGCAGGATTGTCACAGTTTGAGGGCATCTTGGCCTCACAGCAAAGCCCTGTCTGCAAACACTATTTGAGCAATGAGTTGCAAATAATGAGAACATGGTCATCCTTAATGTCTGCCCTTCCAATCGTTTGCAAAACATTCTCTTTCTCTAATGTTGATTCTCAGAAAAGGAATTACTAGTTCAAAAGTAAATAGATATTCTTAGAATACAAACCTCCAAGAAGTCAATATCAAGAAATATTTAAAAGCAGAGAATGAACCTGAGAGAGAACCTGGGGCCCGGAGTATTCACAGAATTGGTACTCATAAGTGGTCCATGCTGTACTTAGCCTCTGGCAACTGCATCAGAAAATGCTGTAGAATCTGCCTTCCTCAGGACATTGATAAATTCAACAACAGCATCTCTCGAGTAGATTTCCCTTGACTCACTTATCATCAGAGAACAAAGTCAAGAAATCAGCAAGAAAAATATTGAAAGTTTAAGAAAATGTGTAAGCAATGAAAAAGAAAAAGTGAAGTATGTGTGGTCTCATGGTACTGGTACTAGCAAGCCTGCAGCTGCCATGAAGGGACCGGCAGAGAGTCTTCCTGGGGTGGGCACATGCCATGCCCCCTTCATTTCTTCGTCCTGTCCAGCTGGGAGAGAGCATCCAAGCCATCAAACCGTCAAACCATTGGTTTCGAAGCAGACCCGGTGTCAAATTCAGGGATGTGCAAGTAAATATAATTAGAGGAACTCAGCTCCAAGCAAGTCCCACGATTCCAACGCCAAAGCCATCAAATGCTATTACATTTGTTAGTGCTTAATTGCATGATAAAAATTGCTTGAGATCTGTAACCAAAGCACATATCCATATGCACACACATGTATGCATACATCCGGCATATATGCCCAAAATTTGTTAGACAGTCCAAAGATTTATCTGTCTCTTGAAAGCAACAACCATAGCTAAAATATAGTCAATGCAATCAAGACAGACAAGGTTCTCATGGTAAACTGACTTCTTCAAGAGTTCATTCTTAGTGAAAAATGAACTCTTGCTATTTCTCCATGGGCAACTGCCCAAAATTACACTCACCATCTACATCATATGAATATTTTAACATCTGCAGCAAACACTTGAAAACTCAAAGTTATCTTTCATGATCAGAAACAATGAAGCCAGCTTAAAGGGGAGAGATGCCCTCATTCAACAGTCAAAGGAGTCAGAACATGCCGCCCTAACATGTGTCACTTTGGCAGAGGGACTGTTTTGAGCAAAGGCAACTGAGAAGCAGCAGAGTCAGAAAAATAAGTTCTCCACATCCCCACTCCCCACACTTGCCTCTGTTAAGGTATCTAATATCTGTAGATAGCGGGGGGTTAGTGGATACCCACCAGGAGTTTCAGTTTTTGTATCTCAAAGAATTGAGACAAGACCCACAGTTATGGCAGAAACAGAGACAGTTTCTTAGGATATCTATCAAGGGAGGATACAGGCTGGAGCAAACAAAAAAAATATACCAGCTCAAATGGCCCATTTCAGGAAAGAACTGGGTTTTTATGTCACATGACTTAATGTGAGGCCTTTTGGATCATTTGCACAGCTAAGGTTTTGGGCTCCTTTGCACAGTGTGGGCTTCCTCCTGCATACAGTTATGTATAGCTCTATGTAGAACTTTGTCTTGTTAGTATCTTCAATCTCCAGCCAGAGGTGTGTGTTTCAGTGTCACAATGAGCTATAGGTTGCCTTCAGACTGGATGGCCTCTGCTTTCAAGCCAGGGGCTAGATTTAGTGTGCCTTGTTTTGGGGTGCGGTTCAAGCCTTCCTATTTGCCAGTTGCTTTTAGTTTTGCCTATGCTAATTCTGAGGCTTTATAAAGGCTCTCTAGAGCCCAGTCTCCACCTCTTCTGTTTCACTTGTGCCCTTTCTCCTGAAGGAAGAACACAACTCTCAATCACGGCAAGGACACTAGACTCCTTCCCCAAAGTATCTTGGAGAAATCTGTAGAACACATCTTACTACATCAACCTTCCTTTTAACATTGTTTCCTGTGATAAAATGTCCTGACAAAAGCAAATTGAGGGAGAAAAGGGGTGATTTGGCTCAAAATCCCAAGCCACAGTCTAGCACTGCAGAGATTTCAAGGCAGCCGGACCTTGGAGTAGCTAGTCATGCAAATCCACAGTCAAGAGCAGACAGCAATGTAAGCATGCAGGTATACTTGTGCTCAGCCCACTCGTTCCACTCCCATGCCATCCAGGGATGCCCTGTGTAGGGAATAGATGCCACCCACAGTGGGTGGGTACTCCCATCTCAGTTAACATAGTCAAGATTATCTCCTACATCCGATGACCTCTTGGCCTCTGCAAGCACCCACATGCACACAACATACACACACACACACACACACACACACACACACACACACACACACACACATGAATGAATGAATAAATAAAAAAGCAAACTTAGAAAATTAACCATCACGGACACCTACCTCTCATGCATTTCCCATTATTCGTCTTCCCACAGTTCATCTCCTCTATAAGCTCAAATCCTTCTTAATCTGTCTGTAAGTTATTCACAAATTCACAGCCTTTGGCATGTAAGCCTCCAGATCTGACTGCACCTCTTGGGATTCCGTATCTATGACACATCTCTTCTGATAAGTTTTTCTGCTGATGTACCGTTTTCCTCACTTAATTCCTAGGGGAATAGAACCAAGGGGAGAGGGAAGGCTCTGGTTTTTTTCTTTTCTTTCTTTTTTGTCTTCTCTGCCACAGGTGCTTGTTTTCCCCTCGTCTCTGCCAAGTCCTCTTCAAGGCTTACCAAATGCTTACCCAATGGGTTTTCAAATCCCGCTCAATTGAACCACTCCGTGTTTGTGGGATCTAAGTGATGAAACCACTTTCTGAACCACTCAGTGTTTGTGGGATCTAAGTGATGTAACCACTTTCTGAACCACTCAGTGTTTGTGAGGATCTAAGTGATGCAACCACTTTCTAAATCACTCAGTGTTTGTGGGATCTAAGTGATGTAACCACTTTCTGAACCATTCAGTGTTTGTGGGGATAAGTGATGTAACCACTTTCTGGACCACTCAGTGCTTGTGGGGATAAGTGATATAACCACTTTCTGGACCACTCAGTGCTTGTGGGGATCTAAGTGATGTAACCACTTTCTGACCCAGATTCCTCATCTTTAACCATCTCCCTTAACCCTGTTTCTGGGTTACTGGAATTATTTTTAACTCGCATTTACTAGAGGCAAACACATCAGTCACCCTGCTGATTAATTCTCCAAGCAATTCAACACATATGCTATAGGTATTAAGCCAGGATTCTCTAGAGGAACTGATAGAGTGAATTTTTATTACAAAAAGGGTTCATTAGATTGGCTTGCATAAGTCATTTTAGGAAGTTCAACAAAGGCCATCTGCTCTTCAGAGTAGCTTCTCAGCCCAAGAAGTTGGATGCTCAACCATCCAATCTGGTCCTGAAGGACTGGAGGGTTCCTGGAGAGGCCCTGGTCTTCAGTCCACGTGGGAAGACTAAAGAGACTGGGTTGTGACAGCAGCAAAGATGGAGGTGGTATGAGGGTAGATGCCCCCATCAGCAAGAGTTCAGGTAGGTGGGCAAAAGGCTGCAGCTTCTCCTCAGACCTTACTATACATCTGTCATCAGAAGGTGCCTCCCCCTCTGGGGGAGGGTTCTTCCAAACCTCTCTCAGTTAATCATTCCAGAAAACACCCACCCAGATGTGTAACTCTTTGCTGTCAGATCCAATCAAAATCACAACCAAGATGAACCAAGACACTACAAACTGTCCCATTTTATGCCTTAAAATGTATGATACACAGGACATGAAGGAATGGTTCAGAATGGCAGGTGATACTGTTGAGAGGGGAACTCCAGAGCCCATTTCTCCTTTTTTTATTCAATTGACATTAATGAACACCACATTCATATTTAACAAATAGCTGTCATCACCATCATTATCATCATCACCATCATTACCATCACCCATCACTGTCATCACCACCATCAACTTCATTACCACCATCATCATTACCACCATCACCATCATCACTATCACCATCATCATCGCCCATCACTGTCACCACCATCATCATCACCACCACCACCATCATCATTACCACCATCACCATCATCACCACCAGCACCACCAGTATCATCATTACCTTTATCATCATCACCATCATCACTATCACCGTCATCAGCACCCATCACTGTCACCCACCATCATCACCACCACCACCACCATCATCATTACCACCATCACATCATCACCCACCACTGTCATTACCACCATCATCACCACCAGCATCATCATTACCTTTATCATCATCACCATCATCACTATCACCATCATCACTATCACCATCATCATCACCATCAATCATCATCATCACCACCATCATTGTCACTCTCTGGAATTCATTTTCTCTGCCTACCTTATACATCTGTTTTATGGATTTTCCTAAGTAATATCTTCTAAATGCAAAGGGTTCTTCCTATTTTTACTGGAGTCTTACTTAATTAGGGTTGCTGTTACCAAGCAGTACATCTGAGCTGTTTTGTCTGTCTGTCTGTTTGTTTGTTTGTTTGTATCCATTAAAATATTCCTGAGAGGCTAGAGAGATGGCTCAGAGGTTAAGAATACTTGTAGCTCTTACAGAGGACCTGGGTTCAGTTTACACCACTTACATTGGTGTACTCACAATTACCTATAACTCCAGCTACAGGGATCCAATACCTGGCCTCCATGGGCACTGCACTCACATGCATACACTAACAGATGTATACCTATACATATAATTTAAATTTTTAAAACTAATAAAGATATTTGTCTAGATATTTTTGTGAGTTTTCAGGCTGAGGCTCTATCCTGATCCTGCATCCTGCCAAACACATCCCAGAAAATGTGTTCACATCCTGGTGCCTGCTACTGAGACTTACAGCCAAAAAAAGGCCACTCACTTCAAAGCTTTCCAGACACTGAAAACAAATTTATTATAAATCATTTCTCTTCAAGGTGTGTTGACTCTGAGAGAATCTGACATGAGCCATACTTCTTTTGGGAGGCAGGGATTCATGTATCCCAGATTGAACATGAACTCACTATGTAGCTGAGGATGACTTTGAACTCTTGATCCTCCTGCATCTACCTCTAGAGTGTGAGAATTTAGACACATGCCATAATAACCAGGTTACACCGATGTGAGATCAAACCCATGGCTTCACACATACTAAGCAAGCATTCTACCAACTAGTCCACACCTCAGCCCTAAGCCCTACATTTAAAAAACAAAATGAAATTCTCCTTTAGTATTGAGAACATCCCCTATTGGAGAAGAGAGCTGTGCATTGCAAGACCCTTAGCAATGTCTCTGTTCTTTACCTTCTAGAAGAAGTAATGAAGTTCCCTTCCTACTTGTAAGAATCAAAAAATCTCTCTGGGCATTGCTGAGCCACCCAAAGGAGCAAAACTGTCCCATTGGGATTCTAGAATGGCACCTTGAATGATTACTTAAGAAGAAATATTTGTAAAGCTTTCTATGCTGTTCACTATCAACTATATATTTCACATATGATTAGTGGAGGTCAGGGGTGGTGGTGATTTTTTGATGATGCACTTCAATACATCTTCCTTTTGGACTTGAAGCTGTGCTTATAAATGTTGATGTCAAGTCTTTATGACAAAGTATATAACCACAACCTATTTCTACCTGATAAGGACATAGAACCAATTTGTTGCCCAGTTTGTAATTTGTAACATGAGTCAGATACTTTTGATATGGCAAGAGTCACACAAGTGGTCTCCACACATTGTGTGAATCAGCCTTCCTGCTGCTACAAGGGGATCCATGGCCTTCTCCACCACAGATGAGGAACTAGAGGTTCACACCCAATCGCCCAAAGCCACACGGGTGAGAATGGGTGAGAACAAAGGGTCAAGGCTCTCACTCTGAAGCCAGTATCAACTACTAAGTTATAGTACTCAGTTATAGCACTCAGTCATGGCAGAAGTAGGCCTGACATGTAACTCCAAAACTAAGCTAGAGTGGACAAGCATCCGCGGCAGGGGCAGCCTTCCTCCAAGGAGTAGTTTCTGTGTGCTCATGTATACAGCTATTCTCCTGGCCACAGGGCTGACAGGGCAGTGAGGAGCTCAGGCCACAGTGCAGAACCTGCATGGCTGTTAATAAACTGTGCAGGTGTGCTATCCTGCCATGAACTGCCAAGTCCTAGCTCTGACCAGAGATAAAAATACATGGTTATGCTTCACCTCCATCTCCCTTGCTTTGAGGATCCTGCAGGTTTACAATAGTGAATGTGCAGAAGGCTCTAGAAAACCTTGGTCAGGCAGGCACCGTGCAAATCTCAGAACACAGCCCTCCTTGATCTTAAACACCAGACCCGAGCACTAGTTTGAGCATCATCCACAAGATTGTCTTCCCTCTCAGTCTCCAGCTTCGGTGTTAGCTGAGACAGCACTGCTCTCCCCTTGCTAACACTGACAGATGAACAGGATGCTTTGGGTCCAGGTTCACTCAGGCACAGAAGCCAGAAGCCAAGAGGAACACTTTCTGTATCAACAACAGGACCACATCCTTCCACAGGCAAAGCTCCTTTGACGTCAACAGAAGGCTGGAATGAAAGATTAAACAGTGGATAACACATTTCAATCCATTATTCCATAGAAAGAGATTTCCTGGCAGCAACCTGAGCTTGGCAGGCAGATAATTAAAAGCTTTAATTTGTCCATCCAATGGCTACACTGCCAAGGAATAGGAAATGAAAAGGCGAGGGGAGGAAAGACAGGAAGAGATGAATGAAAGAAAAGGCAGGAGAGAGGGAAGGAGGGAGGGGTGAAGAGAGGGAGGGAGGGACAGAGAGAGGGAAGGAGGGAGGGGTGGAGAGAGGGAGGGAGGGAGGGAGGGACAGAGAGAGGGAAGGAGGGAGGGAGGGAAGGAAGAGTATATGGTGGAAGGAGGGGAGGGAGAGGGGAAGAGAGATACTCTATCCAAATACCTTGGGAATGTGGTTCACAGATTGCTAGCATTCAAACAAAAGCCATCTAGATGGCTTTAAAATGCTTTGTCAACACTTTCAAGCTTGCTTAGGGACTCTGAGGTGGTAAAGGGGGAAATGATGCCCTCCCTAGCCATTGCTGAAGAAAGCTGGAATTTGCATATTTATTGCTGCAGGAGTCTCACTTTCTTTTTATGGTGTTTCCTGACACAGATGGGGCAGAAGTGCAAGCAGTAGGGAAGCCGTTTGTTTCTTCCACATTGGTTGAAATTCTATTCACGAAAACTGTTTTCCAGCTTTCAGGAGAAATCCAACAGCATTCACAATGGCCGCCCCAGGCGAGTAGGACTGTCTGCTGGGATCACGCTTGTGCCACTTGGCAAACAGATGGTGCAAAACAGCTAAGTCATCATTTCTTTACAGGCATTCCAGAATGATCTGGCTCCAGGATAATGTGCTCAGCAGACAGATAAGTCAGAGAATTCTGCCTACACTGTGAGCATCTGGCAGGGCACAGCCATGCTTGTACTGAGGTCTCTGAAAAGTCCCACACCTGGAAATAGTTTAATTTTACTTCATTGAGACTTATTCAGTCCTGTGTGAAGAATACAAAATGTTATTCAATGACCCATTAATACTTTTTATTTCAAATCCTCCATTATCTTTATTTTTGAGAACTTCAAATGGTGTTTGCAAAATATGATCTTATCTGCACCCCATTTCCCCCTGTAACTCTCCCCATGTTCTCCCAAGATGCCTCTCCCAAACTTCATGTCTTTTTTTTATAGCCCTCCAAGTCCAATGAATACTGTTCATATGTGCATGATTTGGGGCATCCATCAGATCATGAGAAACCTTCTAATGACCACTTCCTCAAAAGAGAATGATTCTCTCTCCCCTAGCAGCTACCCATGGCAAATAGCTCTTCAGTAAGAGGTAGAAGTAGGAGATTATCTATTGGTCTATGCTGAGATTTTGGCTGCCTTGATCTTGTATAATTCTTGTACAAGTATAACATCTGCTATGAGTCCATGAGTGTGGTGGTCATGGTCATGTCCAGAAGATAGCATCTCACATTACTCTTCCCATTCTCTGTTTCTTGTATTCTTCCTGCCTCCTCTTCTGGAATGTTTGCTGTCTCTTGATGGTGGTAGGGTTAATATGGATGTTCCATTTAGGACCAAGCACTATTTCTGATTCATTTTTTCATGAGGTCCTCAGTTCTATCTTTGCAGATATGATCACATTTTGAAGTCCTAGGGATCAGGCCCATAGCACGGGACTCTAGTTGGGGCATAATTCAGCCCCTAAAAGCCCAGCTACCTATTGGCTCATCATGTTCTCTAACAGACTATGTTGTTCAGCAAGTAGAAGCTTCTTTCTGCTTAAAAGCCATGCACAGGTCTCCTCAAGTACACCAGTATGTGTACTGTCCAGAGACAGATGACCAGAATCCTGCTGTTTATTTAAGGGCAGTACTGGAGAGCTCACCCTGACATTGAGGGTCAAGGAGAGCTGGCAGGCTGACCAACAACCACCTAGACCCAGAACCAGAGCTAAGAGTTGGCCCATCCCATCATCCACCCCATCTATGATCTGCTGGAGCATGTGAAGGGGCTGGTCCTGCAGACCCAAAGTTACAGGATCTCCAGGACACATGACACAGGATACCCAAGAGGAGCCCCAGGGAGGGCCCAGTATTGATGATGTAGCAAAAACCAGAGACCTCAAACCAGACCAACGACTCAATGCAAGTAACAATATATGGACTAAAAGACTGTGTGACTCATTGTGTTACACTACAGCTTTCGAAATGAGATTTTTTTCTTTTCTTTCTCTTATCTTTTAAGTTTTATCTTGTTTTACCCTGGGGATGGGGGTTGCAAGGGTAGAAGGAGGATGGGAAGGTACTGGGAGATAAGTGGGACTGAGACACATTATGTGAAATCCACAAAGAATCAATAAAACATTAAATTTGAAAAAAAAACTAGTTAGAAATAAGCTTATAGTAAGACCAAGTTTTTATAATTAATAATTAGTCTCCATGTCATTATTTGCAGACTGGCAGTCCTAACAAGAGAGTACTACTTCACTGCTATGTAGCCCAATCTCTTACTAGTGATCATCTGCCTCTACCTTCTAAGTGCTGGAATTAAAGGTGTGTGCTACTGCAACCAGCTACTCACTGTTCTCGGTCTTTTTAACCAGGTTTGTTTTCTGTTTGCTATTGTATTTTCCCCCTTGTGAACATGCCATTGTCCTGACGTCAGTGCACTAACAGGCTTAGCTATCCTAGTTCTCGGAAGTCTTTTGCCTGACTTGAATGTAAATTCTATTAGAAATGAATTTCTATATCTCGTTGTTCATTGATATATCCTAAATGTTTAGAAAAGATGCCCAGTGCATAGTAGGTCTTCACTAATTTGTTAAATGAATGAGCAACCATGAAAAGATTGAGAATCCACCTTTGAAGACTCTGTAATACAGTGTCCTTAGTTTCATAGATGCTGATTCTCATACAAAATTGCCCTGTGATGCCAGTGCATGCCCATTCTTTTTTGTCAAGATTTATTTTATTTTTAATTATGTGTATATGCTCTCTCTCTCTCCCTCCCTCTCTCTCTCTCTCTCTCTCTCTCTCTCTCTCTCTCTCTCTCTCTGTCTCTGTGTGTGTGTGTGTGTGTGTGTGTGTGTGTGTGTGTGTGTGTGTGTGTGTGCTTGGACAGACCAGCTAATAGAGATGCTATTAGAGATGAGCTGTCCTTCCTGGTTTTCAGACACTCACCCAGGTGTCTTTACAGGACAGAAGAGGGCATCAGATCCCTGAAGTAGAGTAATAGGTGATTATGAGCCACTTGGTCTGGATGCTGAGAACTCAGACCCTCTAGAAGAGAAGCCAACGATCTTAATCCCTGAGCCATCTCTTCAGCCCCAGGAATTTCCTTTCTTATCTAAGGTGACCATCTCCTTACCATTTCAAGAAAGGAACTGGTCAAAGTCACTTGAAGGAGAAAATGGAAAACATTTATTATCCCACTTACTAAAGGGATGTCTGTTGACTTTTCTTGGCTCCTTTTCTGGAAGTAGAAGCCATGGACCCTCTTCATGTCACATGAGCTACAAAAGCATCTGACTTCAGTCAAAAGCAGATAATGACCTATTCCATGACTACATTGCCATAGCTTCAACATGGAAGACGCACTCACGTTTTATGATGCCCATTTCACGACCTTACCATCTGTTTCCATCTGTGGAATATTTTAAACGACCAAATAACATTAAATTCATATAAAGGAGTTTCTTTATTAGTTATAAACTTTTACAATTCAATTTAAAAAGTTTATAGTCCTTAACGCTGTGGGAACTGCCATTTCCCCAAGCACCATCCTGCTCTTTATCACCAGGGGCTGACAGCAGTTCTGACCTTTCGAACATCTTCTCTGGGAGACGAAGATTTGAAAACTCGATAACAAATGACCAGGGCTTTTATGGATATTCTAATGTGCAATAGTTAAAACAGGTTATGGATATTAGAGCCTGAGAAATGACACCTTGTTGCTTATTTGACTGTTCCCCATGTGCAAGATGCTTTTACAGACAAAACACTTTCTTGTGAGTTTTAAAACTCACAGAACCGATTAAACTGTCCAGGAGCATTCTGGACGACACCTGCTCAGCTCATCATCAGAAGAGAAGCATCAGCTCTGGTGAGTCGGCTGACCTCAGGGAAGGCGGGAGCTCAGCTGACTCCTTCAGCTCCTGGAGCCTTTCCTGTGGGACTCTGGAGTGGGGTGGGGGGTGAAGTCTAAAACACCAAATATGTTTCCTGTTGCTTGTAGCTAAGGGAGTAGTAGCCTGAGGATTTGTTCAAGGGCAACCATGAAAAATCAGGAAACAGAGAGTTGGAGGGACAGCTCACTGGGAACGGTCCCCACAATTATGAAGACTTTTCTCCAGCACCCATGTAAAAGGGGGGCATGGCAGCATGCACCTGCAATGCCAGCACTGCAGAGGCAGAGATCGCAGGATCCCTGGAGCCCACTGGCCAAACAATCTAACTGAAATGGTGGGCCCCTGCCTCAGTGAGAGATCCTGTCTCAAAAAATAAGGTGGAGAGTGATAGAGGAGAACTCTCGGTGTGGACATCTGGCTTCCATATGCACACACACAAGTGAACATACCCCACGGGCACATGTATTCATACATGTATGTCACATACAGAGAAAACAAACAAAATAAAAGTTTAAATAAAAAGAAACATCCAGGCTCACATATATAATAGTCCTAGCATTTGGGAGGCTGAGGCAGGAGGGTTCCTGCAAATACAAGGTCAATATGGGCTACGTTGTCAGTTCCAGGCTAGCCTAGGGCTACAGAGTATGTTTCAAAAGGACAGTGAAAACATGAATGAAGGAAAGAGAAGCTCTTACCTCACAGAAAGCCTGCGTGGTATCTGCACCATTCTGCAGCTCGGTAAGGGGAGATCAGACTTAGACACACACAAGTGTCTTGTGCAACTTCAAAACGTCCCCTGTGCCACTCGTGTCCTGAAATCCTGCTCTATCTTTTTCTACTCCTTGCAGCACAGAAGGCATACGTGAGGTGTAACGACTGAGGAGGTTTAGCATTGGACGGTCGGGTTAAGCCCTCTCACAGGCAAACCTATCAGGAACTTCTGTCTGGCACAGGAAACTCTCCCTCCCTCCGTTGTCATTATTTTTAAAAAAATTATGATTTGTTTCATCTCCTTTTACATGTTTGGGTGTTCTGTCTGCATGCACGTCTGCGTACCACGTGCACACAGTACCTGAGCAGGCCAGAAGAGGGCATCAGATCCCCTGGAACTGGAGTTATAGACAATTGTGAGCTACCGTGTGTGCTGGGATTTCAACTCTGGTCCTCTGGAAGAGCAGTCAGTGCTTTTAACTGCTGAGCTATCTCTCCAGCCCCTAAAATTGGTTTTGGGCCTTTTAAAAATTCTTCCACATAAACTGTATAGGTTTCAAGTTTGATGGTTGGTTCTTTCATGTGCTTCCAATGACACTCTCTCTAAAATGTCAATCGACAAATTCATTGGGGGCAAATTAGCCTGCCCACAGTATCATGTTTCTCATCCAAAGCCACAGTCTGTTTCCATGAAATCGGGTGAATATTATCTCATGATACCCAGCAATTAAATCCTGTTATGCCACATTATAAGGAATGCCATTTAGAAACTTGTTCCGTATAACACAGTGAAGTCCATGCAGGGACCACCAAACACATGTTTGCTCTCTGTTAACAAGCTTCAAAATTGGGTGAGAGACCTATAATTCATTTAACTTCTCTTCAGATGTAAGTTTATTACCCAAGATGACCATACTGACAGCAGCATAAATAAATATAAAAAGATACAATGCTTAACAAAGGCTACTACCAATAAACCAACTGGCCTACCTGGTGAGGGAGTGACATTTCATTATCTTCACTGAAATTGCAGTCTTGTAAGTCTTTGGTTCTGTGGGTTATACAGAATCATTCTGGCCAATTTTCCAAGAAGAAAACTAAACCTACTTGTGAATCTGATTGGCTACTGGGAAGCTATGTTGTTTTTCGAGCACACAGCTTGTTTACTTCTTGGAATAGTAAATGTTTTGCATCTGTGGCAGAGAGAAATTTACATAGACCATCTCCAGAGAAAGTTTATTGGAGTAAATAATCTGTGAACTAGATCTCCGATTCCAGGGCCTTGTGGGAGTTGAGATTTATAATGTGTGATTTGATAAGCATTGGCATTTTCATTTTGTTTGCTTATCAGCCTGATTCCATCAAAAGAAAGAAAATATAAAATTCGATATTAGGGACTGGCCAAAGCTTCTGAATAAACATAAAATATAAAGCCACGGGAAAAAAATTCATTTGAAATAATAAAAATCTAGAGCCACAAGATAAAACAAAACAAGCATATACAAAATAAGCATTGTCTGAATATGTACACAGATACATTTATTTTTTAAAGCTTACTAGGTAAAATTATAAAAGTTAGTCATACAGTACATTGATTTTAAAACTAGCATTCTTTCAAAAGATTTATTTTGTATTTAATTATGTGTATGTGTGTGGGTATATGCACATGAGGTGAGACGTGTCATATGCCCCCAGAGCTGGAGATGGCTGTGAGCCATCTGGCATGGGTGCTGGGAATCCAACTTGAGTCCTCTGCAAGAACAGTTTATACTCTAAAATTCTGGGCCATCTCTCCAGTTCCCAAACTAACACTCTTCATGTTTTCTTGAATTTCATAAATCTAAGGTGCTGGCTACTCTAGGAGAAATGGTGGATGATAGGTATCGTTGGATAAATACCCAGGCACAGAGATAGACAGCAGGCTAGGCTAGATAGAAGGTGATGAATGGACAGACAGAATAGGATAAGGTAAAACAGATGCATGTGCCGGGCGGTGGTGGCACACGCCTTTAATCCCAGCACTCGGGACGCAGAGCCAGGCAGATCTCTGTGAGTTCAAGGCCAGCCTGGACTACCAAGTGAGTCCCAGGAAAGGCGCAAAGGTACACAGAGAAACCCTGTTTCGAAAAACCAAAAAAAAAAAAACAAAAACAAAAAAAAAAAACCAGATGCATGTATACATGCTTAACAACAGGGTTTGGGAAACACCCTATTAAAATCTGATTGAGGTAAAAAAATACATTCCTTTGGAGGCTTCTGACTGACACAGGATCTGGAAGTGATGAGGTCCAGCTAGGGACATTGAGGAATGTAGGAGTGAAAATGAACACGGAACACTAGTTCTCTTCATTTACAAAATCTTTGCAGCAAACCAGTAAAATTTCCCAGAATGCAGATGGACATGTAGTGATATCACTTCCACTTTAAGACTGGACTGGTGGCCACTGATTTCGGGCTCAACAAACAGTGCATTTATGTTTTTGACACATTAATCATTATTCTCCTTCTCCCACTCCTCATTATACACAAAGATGCTGCAGAGACAAGATTCCCAGACACTTGCTTTTTTCAGTCCTGTAACAAACTGGCCTCACCAACCTCATTAGAAAAGGATTTTTAATTGACGTTCTCATTCAAAGATAATCTATATTTAATATTTTTTTGAGACAGGGTCTCATGGAGCCCAGGTTGGCCTCAAACTAGCCAAGGATGACTTGAACCCCCGTCCTCCAGCTTCTTTCTAAGTCCTGGCATCACAGGTGGTGTATCATCATGCCTGGTTTATGTGGTGCTGGTATCAGATCCGAAACCTTCACACATGATAGACAAGCATTCTCACAACTAAGCTACATCCACAGCCCTGTACTTGAAATCTTCACACAAATAAGTACAGAGTGAGTAGCAGGAAAGGCACCAAAGCTACACAGAGAAACCCTGTCTTGAAAAACCAAAAGAAGAAGAAGAAGAAGAAGAAAAAGAAGAAGAAGAAGAAGAAGAAGAAGAAGAAGAAGAAGAAGAAGAAGAGAAGAAGAAGAAGAAGAGAAAGAAAGAAAGAAAGAAAGAAAGAAAGAAAGAAAGAGAGAGAGAGAGAGGGAGGGAGGGAGGGAGGGAGGGAGGGAGGGAGGGAGAGAGAGAGAGAGAGAGAGAGAGAGAGAGAGAGAGAGAGAGAGAAAGAAAGAAAGAAAGAAAGAAAGAAAGAAAGAAAGAAAGAAAGAAAGAAAGAAAGAACTCATTGTCACTCCCCCATGGTCTGTCCTTCACCGTCATCGCCGTCCATTAGAATTATTGATGACTGTACATCTCTCCCAGGCATCGGCAGCACCTCTCACTGGCCATGATCAGCTCAGTTTTGCTCCTTCTCCTTTAGCACACTCTCCAGGCATTGTCGGGGTCCAAAGGCGGCTTATGAAACAGGCCCGTGATGTTCCCAAGTGCTGCACCCATTTGAAGGTTACAAATGGGAGGTGCTCAATTTCTCACATGCACTCCGCAGCCAACACCAGCCTCTGACTTCTTATGCCTAGAGGACTCGCCCTCTCCTATGAGCTTCTAGTTTTTTCCATCACACAAAGAGGTCTAAGCTTCCATGCAACTTCTTTAAAGAGCTTTCCTCTATCTTCAAATCCAAAGGCACCCCCCTCACCCTGTCTGAACGCCAGTCCCTCCATCCCTCAGGCCACTGAATCTTCCCTGTCATATGTTACTGTCTGAAGGTCTGCGGTTTCATATTTGCATTTCCATGCTTGTTTTCTTGTATTTCCTTTATCATCTGAAGAGCAGCGCCCAAAGACCTGGGGCTCATCTCCCTATTCAGCTGCATCTTCACCTGGAGCCCAGCAGGCATGCTGGGAACCCCTGCTTCATAAGGCCAGATGTTCAGTCAAGAAAGTCCCATTGGACCACCCTTGTCTTCAGGGATTAGGAACAGGTCATGAAGATATGAGTGAATCCCTGTGTCAAGCACAGACCTGGGCACCCACGATGTTTACATGAACCTTTTCCATCTTTTCAAAAGTCCCCCCCACCGCCCAGAGAGATACTCCTAGTGACATTTTGTAGATAAGCAAACTCAGGGTGACAGGGGGAAGCAGCTAGCCAAAGCAGTGCTGGATTCAAAGTCAGACCCCAGCGACTCCAAGGTCTGTATTCTCCATTCCAAAAAGCTTACAAAACTCATTTTACTCATCCAAAAGCCATTGCCCAAGAAAGACCAAAATAATTATAAATTAGCCCAACAATGTTGAAATGAGGAAGAGTCACAATGAAATCTGTGAGACTCAATTCAAAACAAAAATGTGGACTCCTTCGTCCAAAAGTTAAGAATTAAAATTGTAACAGTAGAACATTAAACTCGGGGGAGGGGGGGTTCTAAGCACTGGTCACTGCCCAGACTGCATGCCCATGGAGGCAGCCCTGGAAACATGGGTTCATCCTTCATGCCAATTAACTCCAAAGGGAGGATGCTCATGGAAGCCCGTGAATGTTTATCAAAAAATTATGCAAATGTCATTCTGATAGCACAGTGTACTGCTTCCTCCTGGCATGTCAGCCATGCTGGTCAAACTCAGCAGGGATCTAAAACACAGTGCTCTGCAGTCACAGGGATCCTTCTATTTCTACTGAGTTTCCAGTTTGGAAAAGGAAACAGGATAATTTGATTACAGGTTGATTGGTCCAAATACTTTTGCTACAGCAAGAGAAGTGTGTGACATGCTCCCTGTCTCTCTGTCCCTCTGTGCTGAAGCCCCTGGTTGAAGGGCGCTCTACCTGTGATGCAAAGCCTCTTAGTAGTGAAGAGACAATGGGATGGGTGGACTTGTGTCTGCTGGTGGCTTCTCCTCTATATACTCCATGTGTCTCCTGCTTGCTAGAATGCTATCCCCAGCCTTCCTTCCTAGCTAGGCATCCCTTAGGAACTCTGAAATACAAATATATCATCAGTTCTCTCCCATCCTCAGCATGTAATAGGTTTGTGTTCTTCTTTTCTGATTGCTGTGACAAAATACTAAAAAAAAAGCAAGCCAACGGAGGCTTAATTGGGGATCACAATTTGAGGGTACAGTCCATGATGGCAGGGAAAGCTTGGTATTGGGAGTATGAAGAAACTGGTCACATTGCATTCATAGCCAGGAAGCAGAAAAAGAACATTTGTGCCCAGTATGACTTCTTCTTTGCCAAATACATGTTGACTAGGTAACTGGGAAAGTCAGTGGGTGGGTAAGTATTCAATTATAAGTCAATATTTAATGCTGACTGTCAACTTGACAGGATCTAGCATCACCCAGGAGGCATGCCTCTGCGCATGTCTCTCAGGGATTTTGGAAGTTGGGTTAATAGGTGAGATGACTGAATCTGAATGTGGCCAGCACAATTCTGTGGACTGGGATCCTGGCCGGTATAACTCCTGCGTGACACCACTGTAGTGAACTGCATCTCTCCCAAAGACTCAGCCACCAGAAGCATAGTGTGCCTTCTTTGGAGAAGGGGTCCTTGTAGATGTAATTAAGTCAAATAGTTCAAGTGCTATGGAAAGGACTGGCTCAGATGCAATGGCATATGTTACTATAAGAATCTGAGAAGCGCCGGGCGGTGGTGGTGCACGCCTTTAATCCCAGCACTTGGGAGGCAGAGCCAGGTGGATCTCTGTGAGTTCAAGGCCAGCCTGGTCTCCAAAGTGAGTTCCAGGAAAGGCGCAAAGCTACACAGAGAAACCCTGTCTCGAAAAACCAAAAAAAAAAAAAAAAAAAAAAAAAAGAATCTGAGAAGCAAAAGACACACAGAAATACAGCAAAGAGAACACCTGAAGACGAAAGTAGATGTGGGAGTGACGGGGACAAAAGCCAACCACGGTAATTTGAGTGTGAACTGCGTCCCCACAGGCTCACATGCTTGACCACCACTGGTCCACAGATGGTGGCACTGTTGGGAAAGGTGATAGAACCTTCAGGAAGTGGAGCCTCGCTGAAGGAAGTGGGTCACTGAGGGGAGGACCTTGAAGTTTTATAGCCTCACTTCCTGTTCACTCTCCACTTCCTGATGGCAGATTCCACCTGACCAAAACTTCTGCTTCTGCTGGCATCCCTCCCCACCATGATGGCGTTTCCCCTCGACATTCGATCCAAGAGAAACCCTTCTCACTTCAGTTGCTCGGTGCCAAGGGTTTTGTCACAGCGATGAGACAAGGAACTGATACACACAGAGACACCAGGAGCCGACCAAGGCTGGAGACAACAGGAAGGCTCTTCTTCGGAGTCTTTGAACAAAACATGACTCACCCACACCTTGATTTTAGATATCCAGCTTCCAGGATTGAGAGAAAACAAATTTCTGTCATTTTAAACCTCTAGATGAGCAAGCCATTGGTAGTGCCATTCCCCACAAAACCAGCGTAGCATGTTCTCTTAGAACGAGGCTGCTAACAGAGTAAACATCCAGCTGATTACGTACTATAATGTCTGGTTACTCTGAGTTCTGTGAATTGTCATCCCTCATAAAAATGTACTACACTCTGTTAAATCTTTAGAGAGAGAGAGAGAGAGAGAGAGAGAGAGAGAAACAAATACATTTCTGATATAAGTATTTCCCCAATGCTATGTGAGACATACTTTTACTGAAAAATTATTTGGTTCTTTTATCCGAAACCTAAAGTTACCTGGACACCTTGTACTTCATTTGTAAAGTAATATACCCTAGTAATGAAGAGAGACAAGGCAGGATTTGTCTCAGGTAGGGAGTGGACATGAACACCTTCTCCAAAGTAGGGATATGTGAACAAGAGGCTGAGTTGAAGAGAGGGTAAGTCTGCATCCACCAGGGCAATTAGTGCCCCAAACCTAGACAGGCTGCCTCCAGAGTTATGACCCAGGAATGTGGTGATTCTGCTGAGCTCCAGTCAGTAACACAAACAGTGAAAGGGAAACCGCATGCCCTCCTGAAATCCACAACATTCCAGCTGTAATTCTCAGTCTATAAGTCATGACCCCTTTGGTGTTCAAATGACTCTTTCACAAGGGTAGCCTAAGACCATAAGAAAACATGAATACTTACATTATGATTTGTGACAGTAGCAAAATCACAGTTATGAAGTAGCAATGAAATAACTTTATGGTCGAGGGTCAGCACAATGTGAGGAACTGTATTAAAGGGTCACAGCATAGGAAGGTTGAGAACCACTGAGCTAGACATTAAGTAAGAAATCTGTGTTAAAGCCTTTACCACGCTATTGATCTTGGCTTTAATGAGCAGGACTTAGATTAGTTAGGTGTCAAGAACATCTGGTGTCTTGTTTTATGATGCTCTTCAATAGCTACGGGCGAGCCAGCAGGTGACAAAATGACGCAGAGTGGCGCACAGTTGCCGTAGGAGGGAAGGCTGGCACATAAGGAATGCGGAGGTCAGTGTTCATGTGCTGCCTCTGTGGCAGATCCACTAAAAACATCATAAGCTGTTTTATAACTTTTAAATGTTGCTGTTGGCATCCATTCAAAAATAATAAGGGAGGTTTTATTTGATTCCTAAACTTTTATTCAATATACAAAAAACGCTCGCTTGTTCAATGGGTCAGCTTCACTTAAGTGTTCATTATGGTATTAATTATAATAGAAAAAAAAGCAGAGCCAGTAGGCGTGATGGCACATACCTCTAATCCTAGCACTTTGGAGGCAGAGGCAGGAGGATTGTGCTCCAGGACAACCTGGACTGCTATTGTAGTTGTAAAATACCCTGGCTAAAAGCAGCTGAGGGGCAAAAGCTTTATGTTGACTTTCAGTACAGAGACATGAGTCCCATCGTGTTGAAGGAGGCATGTGACAGGAGCAAGACGCTGGTGTTCACGTCTCACCACAGTTTGGCGTCTCATAAAGTCAAGAGCAAGTGCATGTGTGTGTGAGCATGCACATGTGTTCTACACAAATGATGCTACAATTTGCATTTGTGATTTGATATGCCATGGATGCACCAAGTGAACCCACAAAGAGACTACCTTTTTAAATACTTGCATAATATTCCTTCTAAAAACACAATTTATTCAAATGTCCTTTAACTTGGGAAGATTGGGCTTTCTCTTTCCTCCATTACTCCCTTGCTCTGTCCTTCCCTTTCTTCTTCTCTCTGCCCCTCCCTATTCTTCTTTATTTCTTCACATTTTCTCAAGCTATATCTCAACAAACACTATTGAACATACATGAAACAGAGTCACTTAAATAAAGCAAAGGGTTCCAGGGTGGTGTTAAGATGTTAAGGTACCACTCCAGATTGATTTTTCTCCCTCACGTTATCCCCTTGTACCAGTTGAGATTTCAGAATAGACAAGTGTTGTGGTTGCTTTTCTGTTGCTGTGATAAAACACCATGACCATGAGCAACACAAGGAAGAAAGGGTTTATTTTAGCTTATGTCTCCTGAGGGGTAGAGTCCATCGTGACAGGGAAGGCATGGCATGGTGGCAGAAGCGGGAAGCTGGCTGATCACACTTCATCCACACACCGGAAGCAGAAAAAGAACAGGGAGTGGGGTGAGGATTTAAGCCCTCAAAACCCACTCCTGCTGGGATACTTCCTCCAGCAAGGTTCCACCTCTTTTAGTTTCTATAACCTCCTTAAACAGCACCACCCCCCTGGGAACAAAGAGTTTAAATGTGTGTCCCTATGGGGACTATCTATCATTCAAACCACTACAGTGAGAAAAAGGATATCATATCCCCATCCCCACAAACATTTGTTCATTTTAAGTACAATTGTGCATTGGTGAATTAGTTAGACACATTTCTCAAAATACTAGGCATGTACTGAGCTGAGCTTGAAGATCTAAAGTCCAGGGGCCATAGGCTATGAAGTTCTGATTCTTCTAACAGCAGCTAGATACAGAAACCTAGGGAGAAACTGTGGAAATGTTTGTGGTACACACCTTAGCTCATGGGTGAAGCTACTGAAATATAAATGATGACAGCATTGTTGATAAACTCAGAAATTTACATGATCGTGTAGTATAAACTCTTTCCTCTGTAATTGGAATGACCATAGTCATAATGCAGTAGAGTAGTCATGGTGACCTGCTGAAGACCTTGGTCTGCATTATGAGAATTAAATCAATGAATTCTACAGTATGTAGGGATGGGGCTACTAACATTTCTGCTTGAAGGTATGAGAGGTCACAAGAACTCCACAAGACCCTTCAAGATCTTCTCCTGAATAGTTCCTGAGATCTAAACACAACTCCCTCCTGCCTCAGCTATATGGTATTTTAGAAGTACTCAAGCATATGAGGTAGAAAGTTGACTGGAGGTAGGACTTTTGGGTGGGACAGTTACCTGTCCCTGAGAAGAGAGTTTCAAGTGAGGAATTGTCTAGATCAGATCAGCTTGTGGGCATATCTGGAGGGATTATCTGTGTGGTGATATTTTATTTGTGCTCTAACAAATAAAGCTTGCCTGGAAATCAGAGGAAACAGCCAGACACTATATTAAACATAGAGGTCAGGCAGTGGTAGGACATGCCTTAATCCTAGCATTCGGGAGGCAGAGATTCATTGGGATCTCTGTGAGTTCAAGGCCACACTGGGAACAGTGCCAGGCATGGTGACACACACCTTTAATTCCCAGCACTAGTTAACCATAGAGGTCTGGAGGTCTGTACAGACAGACAGGAAATGATAGAGCTGGGTGGAAAGAGAAAGTGATGTAACTGGACAGAGAGAGGAAGTAAGATGGCAGGGCACAGAAAGGTATATAGGTGTGAGTATACAGGAAGTAGCTCTCTCTTGGGATGAGGATTTCCTAGTGGTAAGAACTTGGAGCTTGGCTTGTTCTATTCCTCTAATCTCTTAGTTTTCACCTCAATATCTGGCTCCAGATTTTTTTTTTTTTTTTTTTTTTTTTTGGTTTTTCGAGACAGGGTTTCTCTGTGTAGCTTTGTGCCTTTTCCTGGAACTCACTTGGTAGCCCAGGCTGGCCTCGAACTCACAGAGATCCGCCTGGCTCTGCCTCCCGAGTGCTGGGATTAAAGGCGTGCGCCACCACCGCCCGGCACTGGCTCCAGATTTTTTATTAATAAGATCATTTAGCAATTTGTGTTACAGGCTTGGATATTAATTGATGTGGGAAGACCCAATCCACTAAGGGTGACACCATTCCCTAGGTGGGGATCCTGAACTATGTAAGAAAGAAGAGAGCTAGGTGAGCGCGGGTGGGATACATGAGTGCGTTCCTTCTCTCTGATCTTAACTGAGGAAGCACTGTGACCGGCTGCTGGAGTTCCTGCCCTGACTTCACCTCCATGTCAGACTGCAATCTGGAACTGGAAACCAAGCAATCCCTTTCCTCTCTCTGTTACCTTTGGCCAGGATGTTTTATCACAGAAATAGAAATGAAACTCACACCAAGCACATGGCGTGTGTGTGTGTGTGTGTGTGTGTGTGTGTGTGTGTGTGCCTGTGTGTGTGTGCGTGTGTGCGCGTCTCTTCAGGACAACTTTATCATAGGACTCTGGAGGTTTACATGCACAGGACTGGGTGCCACTGCTCTGTTGTCAGCTCAGAAAACTGACACATGAGGTGCTTTATGTTATGCCCAGATCTCGGGGACCCCCAAAAGACCACCACGGAGACCAAATCCCGCATGTAAAAGCAAAGAGCCTTTATTTCAAGCTCCAGAGCTTGATCTGACACAGTGGTGAGAGCAGAGAGCCCTGAGCTCAGGTGGGGCAGAGTTTTTATCATAGCAGAGGTTGGGGTGAGGGGATTTCCAGGGTCCAGGACCCTGACTGGCTGACAATTGTCTAGGGTTATCTGTAAAACAAAAACCAGGTGTGTGCTAGACTCAAGGACATCTAGCCACCTTATCTAAAGGTTGGAATGTTTGGGATGTAAGGTACTTCCTTACCCCTGGGTGGATCCCTGGGTGGTATTAGCTTAAGGCTTTTCCGGGATCTGGGTGTTGCCTGCCGGTAAGCCTGTCATGACTGCTGTGTGGTCAAGCTATTTGGGGGCCCCTTCACACTTTGTGCAGTAGAAAAGGGACTTGGACACAGCCTCCAGTGTTGAAATTCTAGCACTTGCATACCATTGTTCCAGAGGAGAAATATTTTGGATAATAATCTACACTGCACAAAGACATAATGAGAACACTGTAATACTATGTACAATGGTCGATTTCTGTTCTCTCGGATCAGAGTCTAATGAGAGAAACAGATACTCACCAGAATCCATAGCCGCTGTGGGAAGGCAAGGGTGAGCCATGAGTGCTCCGAGTAGAGGCTCCCCAAGCTGTCAGGTGACCCCTCACCTGAGAGTTTAAAGATGAAGTCACATGTGATGGGGGAGGACAGCTTAGAAGGCCAAGAAAGTCACGTGAAAAGGCTCCAAAACCAGAAACATTCTAAAGAACTAGAAGGAGAGCAGCTGTGACAGCTTGGATGAGAAATGGGAGGTTTGGAGTTGCCTTGCTGGAGAAAATATGTCCCTAGACAATATGTCTCCAGAACTTTAAGAGTAAGAAGGCTTGCCCTTGGTCTGTTTTGATCTCTGCTTTGGGCCTGCAGTGGACTGACTGCCAGGCCTGCTGCTTGCTGCCACGCCTTCCTGCCAAGACGGACTCACCCCTCTGGAGCACTGAGACAACAGGAAGTCTTTCTTCTGTAAGCCACTTTGGCCACGGTGATTATCACAGGAACAGGAAAGTAGCTAATATGGTAGGTGGCTTTCCTGAGGGGAAGTGGTGAGGAAGAAGAGGCGGGCGAGGAGGGGATTGTTTGGGATACATGCAGCAGCCGCAAGTCAGAAGGACGCCTAAGTGAGTGAGTTCCACAGCTCGGAATCTATTGTTTTCACTCTACAAGAAGCCTGGAGGCAGGGTGGAAAGTCAAAGTTCAAGACTGTCCTGCTGCGCTGTGTCCTCCCAGCTTTGTGTCTTGCCTTCCTCAGCATGTGAACTTTGGTCCTCTGGCTGCAGACTCTGGGGTCTCAGAAGAGGCCGCCACAGCTTCTGGGGGTTTTTCTCCTTTTGTAGCTATTTTTGGGGAAATTGGTTAGCTCCTCTAAATTGACAAAAATGACCTAAGTAGATGAATTCTAGTGTCCATATCTGTATTGGTTACTCTTCTGTTCCTGTGATTAGAACACCATGATGAAAAGCTACTTAAAGTAGAAAGAGTCTGATGGAAGACAGCCAGGCCACCCCACTTTGTGACACGGATGACGGGCGCCACTATGATGAACAATTACGTGGTGGAGAGATGAGACAGATAAAAGAAGCAGAGTGGTGTGTGTGCTGTGAGGAGAGGCAGAACGGGGGTGTGATGGTGCTGAGGGTCAGATTGACGGGAAGGGCCTACACTGCCATCTGAGGCCATGGTGATGTCCACGTTGGTGCTGCTGCTGGGAGTTATGTCTGAATCCGTGTTCCCACTGCAGCCAGCATCTGTGTTGATGTCCATGGTCCACGTTGCCACCAAAGGCCATACAGATGTCCACGGTCTGGGCTGCCACCTAAAGCCATGTTGGTGTCCAAGGCCGTCCTGCCTCTGGGGGCCATATTGACGTGAGTGACCTACACTGCCACATCTGAGGCCAAGTTGATTGATGTTTAAGGTCGGGCTGCCTCTACGGGCCTTGTCTGAGTCCGTGGTCCTAGTGTAGCCAGGGGCCGTGTTCGTGGTCTGTGCTGTTGCCAGAAACCATGTGGAAGCCCATGAGCCATGCTCCCACTGATTGCAAAGAGCAAGGAAGCTCCTTCTGCAGTGATATCAATGATTGCAGATAGCCAGTTAAGAGGGACATGGAAGGCTTCTGTGACAACCCCTACTCCCACCCCACCCACCCTAAAAAATGGAACAGCCTAAACAGGAAGCCATGGAAGAGAACTCTTAAAAAGTGTGACAAGGATGCTGAAGTTAGGTCTCCACAATTGATGGCTTCCTGTGGGGGTATGGGAGGGGAAGGGCTCAGTTCTATTTAAGGGGCAGGCCACTGAGAGTTTGGCCAGTGAGTATATAGATAACACAAATTGAACTTTTCTTTTTTAATTTTTGAGGTGTTTACAAGGGTGATGAGGGGCGGACATGAAAGGACTGAGAAAGGAGTGTGATCAGGGTGCATGATGTGAAATTCCCAAAGAATCAATAAAAATAAAAAATAAAGAAGTGTTTGTTTTGACTTATGATTCCAGAGGGATAGAGTCCATAATGGTGAGGAAGGCATGGTGACAGAAGCCAGAACAGGAAGCTGGCGAGTGACATTTCCACCCAGGAAAGCACACAGGAAACAGAGGGCAAGAGCAAGACACAGGGGAAAGCTATAAACCCTCAGAGCCTCCTCTAGTGACGTACTTCCTCCAGCAAGACTCCACCTCCTAAAGATTCTAAAACCTCCCCAAACAGCACCACCAACTGGGAACCAAGTATCAGATACACGAGGGGGATAATTATCATTTAATCACCATAGACTGCATCCTTTTATAAGTTACATTGTATCTTTAAGCCATTTATAACATTGCTTTATTGATATCTCTTTGTAAATTATATTTTAAAGACAAATGAGTTGTATGATTTATATTAGTATATTAAATTTAATGCCAGTATATCATAAACCAAAGATTAAAAATATATGTAACTAGCCAGGCAGTAGTGGTGCATACCTTTAATCCCAGCATTCAGGAGGCAGAGACAGGGTGATCTCTGAGTTCAAGGCCAGCCTAGTCTACAAAGCAAGTTCCAGGATGCCAGAACTGTTACACAGAGAAGCCCTGTCTCAAAAAACCTAAGTGTATGTGTGTGTGTGTGTGTGTGTGTGTGTGTGTGTGTGTGTGTGTGTAACTAGGAAAAAGTAAATGTATAGAAATATATATATTCATATATATGAATTTATCATAAATGTATAGAGTTTACTGTAAGCATATAGAAAGGTAATACAGAGGAAAAGTGATAATATAGATAAACAAAAGCAGAGACACAGAGAGAAATATAGTGAGCTAAATTAGAATTATGAAATTCTAGCCAAAGACTTCTTTGCTGATGGTTCTGAAAATGGGTGTGCCTTCATTTAGTTAAGGGATGAAATGAGACAGAGAGAGAGTCTGACAACATGTTAGTACCAAACAGATTTTCAGTACTTCATATAACATCCTGGGGAGAACACTATAAAGGGATGCCTTTACCCCCCTGAACTAACGTTAGTCAAAGCTGTGCCCATCCACACAGGTCTTATGCACCTCACACTTAAGGAGACACCACTTCCTGGGGTGGGATCACTGATTCACGGTAAATTAAGTGTGAATGGTGCAGTCGGAGGAGGAGGAGAGGAGGAGGAGGAGGAGGAGGAGGAGGAGGAGAAGAACTTTTAAAATGTTTGTATGTGTGAGTGTTTTGCCTCCATGTATATTTCCCACATGCATGCCTTGTACCTGCAGAGTCCAGAAGAGGATTTCAGATCCCCCAGAACTGGAGTTACAGAGGTTTGTGAGTCACCACATGGGCGCTGGGAACTGAACTCAGGTCCTCTGTAAGAGCAGCCAGTTCTCTTAACCACTGAGCCATTTCTAAACTCCCCATGGTTACCCCCTTACAGAGAGTTTTCTAACTTAGGGGGTGTTATTAAAATAATCATCTACCAAGATCTTAAAAATATTTCCTATATAAAGGCTATTTCCAAGTATACCACATCACCAATGAAGAAGTCTTTGGTTTCAGCAGCAGGAGCAGAGTTACCATCATTGTGAGATGTTCATGTGGTGTGGGGCTGCGTGGGTCTCAGAGCTCATGTGGTGGTCAGAGGACTACTTTGTGGAGTCAGTTTTCTCTGTCCACCTTTATGTGTGTTCCAGGGATCAAACTCAGGTCCCCAGGTGTATCCAGCGAGCACCTTTACCCCCTAAGCCATCTCACTGGCCAGAAGTAGTCTTTTGTTAAAATAGTTTATTTGTACCAAAATTCAATTGCTATTCAACACAAGATTATTTCTGTGAATAAAATAACTACAAAATGCCTGAGTAATTAATCCAAGATGAATCCAAGATAACTGATCTCTGAGGAAGCGTGGTGGAGACAGATCATAACCCTGCACGGCTGATCTATTGGGCACCACTGGGAGCTGTATTTCATATCCATAAATGACTGTAGAACAATAGCTTCTGCTCTGTCCTTGGGGCACGAAGAAATATTAATCATTGCCAGAGAGGCTGGGGCATAAAATATGTATTATCTTCATTTCCCTTTTATTATCAGATCCAAATCTTAATCAGGAAGTAAAGGGCTCTTTTGTGGATTCAGTCTTTTCAAGAAAAAGGAAAGTGTGTGTGGCTTTCTTCCAAAGGCCCCTCTCCCACCTATTATCTTCACCCCAAAGAGAGAGAGAGAGAGACAGAGACAGAGAGAGAGAGAGAGAGAGAGAGAGAGAGAGAGAGAGAGAGAGAGAGATCTTCTTCTTGTAGGTTGTCACAAGAAGGTTTTCTCTGAGTGGAGGACGAGCCCAGCAGTGCCTACCACCTTCTTTTAAGATCCCAGTGACATACCAAAGGGTTTTTTTATTCATTTATTTTACATTCCAACCACAGTTTCTCCTCCCTCTTCTCCTCTACTTCCCTCCCCCCACTGTGGTGATATTTTATTTGTGCTCTAACAAATAAAGCTTGCCTGGGGATCAGACGATAAAGCCAGCCACTATATTAAACACAGAAGTCAGGCAGTGGTAGCACATGCCTTAACCCTAGCATTTGGGAGGCAGAGATTCATGAGGATCTCTGTGAGTTCAAGGCCACACTGGGAACAGAGCCAGGTATGGTAGCGCACACCTTTAATCCCAGCACTAGTTAACCATAGAGGTCTGGAGGTCTGTACAGACAGGAAGTGATAGAGCTGGGCAGTAAGAGGAAGTGATATAGCTAGGCGGAGAGAGGAAGTGAGATGGCAGGGCACAGAAAGGATATAGTTGTGAGTATACAGGAAGTAGCTCTCTCTTGGGCTGAGGATTTCCTAGCGGTAAGAACTTGTGTCTGGCTTGTTCTATTCCTCTGATCTTTCAGCTTTCACTCCAATATCTGGCTCTGGGTTTTTTATTAATAAAACCAGTTAGCAGTTTGTGTTATACCCCACCTCCCCTTTGCTCCCCCCAATCCACTCCTCCTCTATTTCTGTTCAGGAAGGGGCAGGCCTCCCATGGGCGTCAACAAAGCATGGCACATCAAGTTGAGGCAGGACTAAGCTCCTCCTCTTGTATTAAGGCTTGGCAAAGCAACCCAGTGTGAGGAATAGGTTCCCCAAAGCCTGCCAAAGTATCAGGGACAGGCCTCACACCCATTGCTAGGAGTCCCACAAGTAGACCAAGCTATACAACTGTCACACATATGAGGAGGGCCTAGAAAGGTCCCTTTCAGGCTCCCTGGCTGTGGGGTTCAGAGTCTATGAGCTCCTTGGAGCCCAGGTTAGTTGTCTCTGTGGGTTTCCTTGTAATAACCATTGACTCACGCAATCCCTCCTCCCTCTCTTCCACAGGATTCTGAAGCTTGGCCCAGTGCTTGGCTGTGGATCCCTACATCTGCTTCCATCAGCTACTGGACAAAGGCTCTTGGATAACAATTAGGATAGTCACCAATCTGGTTACAGGAGATGGCCAGTTCAGGCTACCTATCCACTATTGCTAGGAGTTTTACCTGGGGTCATCCTTACAGATTCATGGGAGTTTCCCTGGCACCAGGTTTCTCCCTGACCCAGAAATGCCACCCCTCCCATGTCAAGACATCTCTTTCATTACTTTCCCCTCTCTATCCAGCCTGCAACACCATCCCTCATGTTCCCATTCCCACCCACCCCCAGTTTACCCAGGAGATCTCTTCTATTTCCCCTTCCCAGAGAAATCCATGTGTTCTTTGGGCCCTACTTGTTAACCTAACCTCTCTGGGACTGTGCATTGTCCCATGGTTATCCTTTACTTGTAAGTAAGTACATACCAAGTTTGTCTTTCTGGGTCTGGGTTACCTCACTCAGGATGATTTTTTTTTTCTGGTTTCATCCATTTGCTTTCAAATTTCCTGATGTCATTGCTTTTAACAGCTGAGTAATACTCCATTATGTAAATGTACCACATTTTCTTTATCCATTCTTTGGTGAAGGACATCTAGGTTGTTTCCAGGTTCCGGCTATTATGAATAATGCTACTATGAACATAATTGAGCAAGTGTCCTTGTGGTATGATTGAGCATCCTTTGAGTATATTTCAAATACTGGTATAGCTGGGTCTTGAGATAGATTGAATCTCAGTTTTCTGAGAAACTGTCAAATTGATGAGAAACTGTACAACTTTGCACTTCCACCAGCAGTGGAGGAGTGTTCCCCTTGCTCCACATCATCACCAGCATGAGCTGTCACTTGTAGCCATATGACCACTTCAAAGACCTACAGAATATGGCATTTAAAATGTTTTAAGAATTAGACTTTACTGGACATTGAGACATATCTGCTCCTAGCAGCACCAATCTACTTCAGAGAAGATGACGGGCATCAAAAAAAAAAAAAACCCATTATGGAATTTGCTTTCTTTGTATAAAGTTAACCACTTGGCAAAAAAGTGCCCTGCCTTAACTGCTTGATAGGATGCTGTATAAAATGGACATGCAAGACCCATAGAAATGGGACCACTGAACTTTGCAAGGCAAGATGGTCCTTCAGGTTCCTGTTTTGCAGAAGAAACTGCCAGACATTCTACAGGACATGGGAGAAGTGACTGTTAAATTTTGCCAGAATGGGTGGAACAATTCTTAAATTTTCCTGCTTCACTGAAAGCTATGCCAGAGATTCTAGACCTCTAGACTGAAGATAGATGCCCCAATGTTACAGAGGAACTTTGGATGACTGTCCAGGCAGCCAGATGTCTCTGTCATTTCTAGAATTATAGAAGTTGCTTGCAATGCACTTCTTGTTTACTCAGGTAATATTATATCCTTCTGGGGTCTTTGATGGAGTTGAAGACTAGATAGCTATAATTATAGTTTTTCTTAGTCATGATAAAAGATAAATTAGACATAAAACTTTAGACTCACAAAAATAGGATAAATGATAAAATATTTTCTTCAATTTTGCCCAATATAAACACTAGATATTGTAACTGTAATTCTTGATTTATAATTGTTTTGTTATATATAATTTTACTATGTTAAACCTAAAACCTTCCTTTTTGATTAGACAGAAAAGGGGAAGTGCTGTGAGTATATCTTTCTGTATGTGAATATGTGTGGCTCCCATTGGATAGTAAATAAAGCTGTTTTGGCCTGTGGCAAGAAAGCTTGCAGCCAGATAGGAATTCCAAGAGAGATAGAGAAGGGCAGAGTCTGGGGAGACACGAGCCAGCCACCAAAGATGGAAGATGTAAAAGTACTCGTAAACCACAAAGCCACATGGCAAGACATAGATTAATAGAAATGGGTTGAATTAGTTGAAAGAGTTAGCTAATATAAGCTGGAGCCATAGGCCATATAGTTTGTAATTAATATTAAGCCTCTGAGTGATTATTTTATAAGCAGCTATGGGACCATGGGTGGGAGAGATTCCTCCAGACTGCTGGGCAAGGCAGAACTGGAAAAATTTCTGTCTACATCTAGTTTCTTGAGTTCTTTATGTATTTTGGAGATCAGCCTTCTGTCAGATGTGGGGTTGGTGAAGATCTTTTCCCACTCTGTAGACTGCCGTTTTGTGTTATTGACAGTGTCTTTTGCCTTACAGAAGCTTTTCAGTTTCATGAGGTCCCATTTATTAATTGCTGATCTCAATGTCTGTGCTACTGGTGTTCTATTCAGGAAGTTATCTCTTGTGCCAATGCATTCAAGGCTATTTCCTCACTTTCTCTTCTCTCAGGATCAGTATAACTGGATTTATGTTGGGGCCTTTGATCCACTTGGACTTGAGTTTTGTGCAGGGCAATAAATACAGATCTATTTGCATTCTTCTGCATGCCAACATCCAGTTATACCAAACAAATCAGAGTTTGATCCCACCAAAGTTCACTTTGAGGAACCAATGAGCATTTTGTACTTTCTTACAGAGCATGGGTGAGGGATTATAAGCAGGAACTGGGTGATGCTACAGCAAATACTTTGGAACATGAGCGCCCAATATGGATGATGCTCTCCATGGCTGCATAAATAAAGCCCCTCTCAATTAACCTCCCCCAGACTATATACTCTAGCCCTTCACTGAAACTTCAGGCCACATACAATTAGGGCAGAATTGCATACAAATGGTGGAGATGGGTACTAGATTGAGGGTCCAATGATCCTCCCTACCCTCTCCTTCTATGAGGTATGTCTACAGTGGTCCAGGATGTCCAACTGTAATGGACTCTTACAAGCAGACAGGGCTGATCTCATGAAGATGGCGCCTGTTTTGCTGGGAGGATAGGGCTATGTGACATGGATACATCTCAACCTTTGCAAAATACATCTCAACCTTTCTATTTCAATGATTTCAAAAGCAAATTTAGTAGCTACCCTGACAAGCTATCCCACTGCTTCCGGCTGAGATGACTTCCTCTGAAATAACAATTGTGATATTACCGACTTCTGTGTAATAATATCATAATGACTTATGGGGCACAAAATTCTGTAACAAATATTTCACTACTTGCTGATTCACAGCTGACTCAATGTAAAATCATTTTATAGAAAGCCAATGCTTGGAAAAGCATAAAGTAGCTTGCCTTACTGAGCGAGCACATGTTGTAAGCAGAGTACCTGACTCAACACTTCAACCCTGACTGGGATGCATGACAAGTCATCCCTTTCCAGTTCCCTGTTGGGAGAAAAGCTCCCAATTTTGGAGTCAGTGCTTCCTTCTTCTTATACATTCTGAAGCTGTCAAATAGTCTGTTGAAGCTAACAAATACATAGGCATGTGTTCTGAAGCTCTGCCTTTCTGACATGAGCATCCAGACTAGATCAATGCCGTAGTGCAAGTAGATGCTAGCAATTGAAGTTGCTCAAGAAGAATATCTATTATCTAAGGGCAGCAAAGAGCAAGGTTTTAGCAGCAGCATCCCAGGGCCACCACTGTTATTGGTGGTTCAACTTTCTGTGTTCATGTCCACCTAGGGCAATTGTGTTTCCAAAGGGCCACTTTGGGACATTGTTCCTGGATCCATAGTCTGCAGCCCTGTTTCTCTATCACACACAGGGATCCTGTGAGCTACCCAGCTTCTTTCAGTAAGTCCTTTTCCCTTTAAACCAATAAGCTGTGACATCTGTTGCTTGCAACTAAGAGTCAAGTGCCAAAGGCTCTGCACACCTGTTCCTATTATCTGAGGATTCATATTTCTATTTTTGAGTATAAATTTATTGTATTTTCAGAGAAAGCATGCAGTTGGGATTTTTTTCTATTTGCTTTTAATCTAGTTAGACAATGACTTTTTATTTACCTGTGGTATAGGTGTGCCATGTGGAGACCAGAAGAAGATCAGATGTTCTACTTCATCATTCTCCAACTTATTCTTTTGGGACAGGGTCTCTCAATGAATCTAGAGCTACAACAGCAGCCAAAAAGTCCCATCTATCCTCCTGTCTCCACTTCCCACCCCTCAGCACTGCCTTTACACATGCACAGGTGGGCATGCCCTTTCGGTGGGCTCTGTGGATTTGAACTCAGGTCTTCAGACTTGTGCAGCAAGAGAACTTGCCCACTGAACCATCTTCCCAATCTGAGGCTGACTTTAAAAGGGATACTTAGTGTTTGTCTTTATTTACTGATGTGGATAGGTAAGTCCATGCTTTGTTATTGGTTTCACACCCTTCCCATCCTTTGTGTGTCTCTCCTTTTCCTCTCTTATGCTCTCCTTTGTTTCTTGTTCATTTGTTTTGTTGTCTGTTTGGTTTTTTGGTTGTCAGTTTTTGACTGGCTGAGTGTTTTCACCCAGTCATTAATTATTTGTTTTAATATTCCATTATGCTTCAGAGCACAAAGTCAAATGATGTGTTTTTACTGGTTTCTTTAATTATAGCAAGGTGCATTCTTAAGTTATCATAATACATTAATATCTTACCTAGGGTTTCTATTGCTGTGAAGAAACACCATGCCCATGGCAGCTCCTATAAAGAAAACATGCAATTGGGTGGCTCGCTTACAGCTTCAGAGGTTCAGTCCATTACCATCATGACAGGGAGCATGGTGGTGAACAGACAGACATGATGCTGGCTACATTGTGACCAAAAGGCAGCAGGAAATCAACTGACACACTGGGTGGTATCCTGAGCACTGGAATCCTCAAAGCCCGCCCCCACAGTGACACACTTCCTCCAACAAGGCCACACTCACTCCAACAAACCCCACCTCCTAATAGTGCCACTCCCTATCAGATTATGGGGACCAATTACATTCAAACTACCATAACTAGCAACTAACATACCTTTGTTTAAAATGTAAGAAACTAGTGATGGTGTAATCCTGTTTATCACCTCTGTTCTTTACACTTTTGCATCTTACTTCTTTATAAACTAACTCTGTCATATTGTTTTTAATCACATTTTTGAAAGAAATCTGAAGAAAAATTGAATTTTGATACCTGACTGTCTATCTATTATTTCCAGAGCTTCCCATTGTTTCCTGTTGGCTTAGGATTCCAAGAAACATCTCATCTCCTTTCAGCTACAAAAACTTCCTTTAGCATTTCTTGAAGCTAGTATTTTACTGAGGAAATTGGTGTTCCCTTCTCAGCTCTTGGTCTCTTTAGTACCCCATTTTGTTTCATGTTTAATCCCAGCATTCAGGAGGCAGAGGTAGGTGGATCTCTATGAGTCTGAGGCCAACCTTGTCTACAGAGTGTGTTCTAGGACAGTCAGGACTACAAAGCTACAAAGTAAGACTTTCTCTGTCTCTGTCTCTCTGTCTCTACCTCTCTATCTCTATTTCTGTCTCTGTTTCTCTCTTTCATGCAGAGAGAGACAGAGAGAGAGAGAGAGAGAGAGAGAGAGAGAGAGAGAGAGAGAGAGAGAGAGAGAGAGAAATTTAGAGGGACTTGGAAGGAAGCTTGAGGACAAGCAGTTCCCACAAAGACCAAAAGAGGGTGTTGACTCTCCTGGACCTAGAGTTACAGAGTTATGAGCCACCATGCAGGAACTGAACCTGGGTCTCATGAAAGAACAGTAAGCTTTTCTAACCTCTGAGCCACCATTCCAGTCACAAATTGATATTTTTTGCATGTACTATCTTCCCATTTGTTCTTTCAATCACCCAAAATCTGCTATTCAACTACAGAAACTGCCACACAAATTCTGAACTACTTCCTCCAATACAGATCACAGGAGTTTGCCTGTCTATTTCTAGGTAACAGCAAAAACAGTAATATCATCATTCAGTGCCCAAATCAGAGGAGTTACATCACACTTAACCAAGGAACTGCTTTTACATAAACCGGCAGCCACAGCATCATCCCAGATCCTCAGACAACTGTTCAGACTTCATAAACAGACACTTTCACCATACCTGCTCATCATGTGTAAAATGAAAGGTGACCTGTGGGACTGTCTCTCTTTAGAAAGGGATAGGAGCAAGTCAAAAGCATGGGCTTGGCTCTGTCAGAATGTGTATTAAGAGAAACTCAGGCTCCCATTTCTCATGACACAGACACTGATGCACCCCAAGTTTTCCCCCTGTGGTGATTTAAATAAGAATGACCCCCGTAGGCTCATATGTTTGAAGACTTGGTCCTCAGTTGACTGGACTGTTTGGGGAGGACTAGGAGGTGTTTCAAAAGAATCATGCCATTTATATGGTTCTCTGACTCCTGCTTGTAGATCAAGATGCGAGTTCTAAGCTGTTCCTGCTGTCCTTGTTCCATCCTCATGGATTCTAACTCTCTGGAACCATAAGCCCAATTAAAGACTTCAGTAAGTTGCCTTGGTCATAGTGTTTTGTCACAGCAATAGAAAAGTAACCAAGACACCCCCACACCACAAAGTTCTGCAGCTGACTCTTCAGTGGACCCCATCTGGGGAGTCGTTTAGCTAATTCAACCTGATAGGAGCTGGTATCAGATCTCAGAGGCTGAGGTGAGGGCTCAGCTTCATGACACTGCTTCTCCACTTCAAGCACCAGATACAAGCACAAGTTGTATGTAGTTTATGCAGCCAGCTGTGCCTAAGGGTTCCCACAATCCCCCCGGTGGATTTGATCTGCTTGCTAGAGTAGATCACAGGACAAGGAGGAGTACAGTACCTACATTTATTATAAAGGATATTAAAAAGGACTCAGATGAAAAGCCCCAGAGGGTGAGGAGAAGAAGCAGGGCTGTGGGGCTTCTGTGCTTTCTCTGGGCATGCCGCTCTCTAAGGTCCTCTGTGTGTTCAGCCATTTGAAAGCTCATGGCCTTTCCAATCCTTTGAGGGATTGTTTGGGGAGAGGATGTCCTAGCTAGTTGTATGTCAAATTGAGACAAGCTAGAGTCATCTGAAAGGAGGAACCTCAATTGAGACAATGCCTCCATAAGATTGAGCTGTAGGGCATTTTCCTAATTAGTGATTGATGTGGGAGGGCCCACTCCATTGTGGGTGGGGCCATGCCTGGACTGGTGATCCTGGGTTGAATAAGAAAGTAGACTAAGTAAGCCATGGGAGCAAGCCAGTAAGCAGCACTCCTCCATGACCTCTGCATCAGTTCCTGCCTCTAGGTTCCTGCCTTACTTGAGTTCCTGCCCTGATTCCATTGATGATGAACAGTGATAGGCAAGGGTAAGCCAAATAAACCCTTTCCTTGACAACTTGCTTTGGTGGTGGTGTTTCATCATAGCAATACTAACCGTAACTGAGACAGAGTGTTAAATTTTATTAAATCGTATATGTAGCTAGAGTTTTCCTGCCTGGCCCACAGTCAGGATATATCTCTTTCACCTGCCAGTTCCACAGCCTCTCAGACCCGACCAAGTAAACACAGAGACTTATGTTGCTTTCAAACTGTATGGCCGTGGCAGGCTTCTTGCTAACTGTTCTTATAGCTTAAATTAATCCATTTCCTTTAATCTATACCTTGCCACATGGCTCGTGGCTTACCGGCATCTTCACAAGCTGTTTCTCATCGTGGCGGCTGGCAGTGTCTCTCTGACTCAGCCTTCCACTTCCCAGCTTTATTCTCCTCCTTGCCCCGCCTATACTTCCTGCCTAGCCAACGGCCAATCAGTGTTTTATTGATTAATTAGCAACACATTTGCCATACATCCCACAGCACTTCCCCTTTTTTTTTTTTCAAAAAGGAATGTTTTAACCTTAACAAAGTAAAATTACATATAATTTGGGAATTTGGGCGTAGCTTCTCTTACTACTTCCTGCTGGAAGGGGGCGCTGTATCTTATGGGGAAACAAAGAAAATTTTAGAATTATGGAATAGTCCATGAGGGTGTATCATCTGAGCCAGATGCCTCAAATCATTCTGGATGTTGGATCATCTGGGCCATGGTGTCATCAGAGATCTTTCAGGGGGTCTTGGCTGGTCAAACCTGATGTATCTTAATCTTGAACAAATCCATAGCCTCTGGCTTTCTGTGGGAACAAAAGCAGAGACTCCTTTCCAAAATAACATATCCTTATATCCAAATTTTGAAGTCAAGATATCTTTAAAATATGCATATTGGTTTAACTCAGCTTCCTTTACAATCAAATATCTCTCTGCAGTCAAAAATCCCAAAGACAACACAATCCAGATTCTCTGTGTAATATCCATTTTTACGTGGCTTTTTTTTATACTACCTTTACTGTCTCTTTAAAGACTATTTTTAAAAACTATGTATTTGTTTATATAACTTTATATATCACCTTTTTTGTCTCTTTCAAGCCTACGTATATTTTACACACATTGTAAACTATTACATCTGAATCTGTCTTATTGTGATTCTATTGCTTTAAACTGCAGCAGCTGTGGCTGCTGGCTCCGCCCACCTCAGCTTCCCAACATGGCTACGTTTACCACCAGCTCTGGGAGCTATCGTGGGTCTATGCTTTTATCCAAGCAGCGTGTAGCCCAAAAACCTCTTTTTTTGTTTTGTACTAATAAAGGCTAAATCCACCACGCAGCTTAATGTGACACTTGCAGAGGCCTCATTCCTGCCAAACTGCAGGTTGAGAACGCACGCCAGGAACCCACCAGTAGCTGAAACCAGCAGCTGCCGCTCATTTGAGAGAGACAATTAGGAACTGTTTTTAGCTCTGTTTTAGAAACTTTTTTCTCAGTTTTTAGGTGGAAACTCTTGCCACCACGTTGGACGCCATTTGTAGCTAGAGTTTTCCTGCCTGGCCCACAGTCAGGATATATCTCTTTCACCTGCCAGTCCCACAGCCTCTCAGACCCGACCAAGTAAACACAGAGACTTATGTTGCTTTCAAACTGTATGGCCGTGGCAGGCTTCTTGCTAACTGTTCTTATAGCTTAAATTAATCCATTTCCTTTAATCTATACCTTGCCACATGGCTCGTGGCTTACCGGCATCTTCACAAGCTGTTTCTCATCGTGGCGGCTGGCAGTGTCTCTCTGACTCAGCCTTCCACTTCCCAGCTTTATTCTCCTCCTTGCCCCGCCTATACTTCCTGCCTAGCCAACGGCCAATCAGTGTTTTATTGATTAATTAGCAACACATTTGCCATACATCCCACAGCACGTATATGTATTTGTGTCTATGTGTGGGTATGTGCACATGTGTGCAGGTACCTTCAGAGGCAGGAAGAGGACATTGGATCCCCATGGAGCTAGAGTTACAGGTGTTTATGAGACATTCAGTATAAGCACTGGGAACTGAACTCTGCTCCTCTGCAAGAGTATATGTTCTGTCTGCCTCTTTCTCTTTCTCTTTCTCTCTCTCTCTCTCTCTCTCTCTCTCTCTCTCTCTCTCTCTCTCTCTCTCTGTCTCTCTCTCTTCCTTTGAGACAGGGCCTTACTATGTAGTCCAGGCTGGCCTTGAACTCATAGAGATCTGTTTATGCTGGGACTAAAGGGTATGCCACTATGCCTGGCTTTATTCATATTTTTAACCACTGAGCCATCTCTCTGGCCCTCAGGTTTGTTTACGAGTTTTATTTATTATGTGTTTGTGCACATGCCATGGCATTTACCATTGAGCCATTACACCAGCCCCCTTTGAGTCATTATGGTAGCTTTCGTCCATGGGCATAGTTGCTGATTAGCCAGCACTGACCTTCTAAAGCTTTGTTCCTCCTTTTGGGAAAGGCTAGAAGCTGGAACATAGATCTACAGGCCAGGGAAATTAGTTTGAAAACAGTTTCAATGTTTAGCTCCACCTTAAACAAAATACCCTCTTACTCTGAATGAAACTTCTGCATACTAAATATGCATAGATGGATAGATAGATAGATAGATAGATAGATAGATAGATAGATAGATAGATCGATAAATAGTGTTGAAAGCACTCACAGAGTCATGGAGATGAGAAGAAACAGTGAACAGAATACCTGGCATAAAATGAGAACCAGATTTTAAAAAGGGGGGGGATTAATTCTCTCTTCAGTGCTATTGATGCCAGCAACATTACAATGGGTGTTACATCCTGCAATATACATACATATATATATATTTGCAGGTGCTCACAGAGGACAAGAGAGGGCATCAGATCCCTTTTTCTATTTTTTTTTAGCCTTCTGCCTTTTTGTCCACTGTATAACTTACCTTCATAATCACTGATTACTTAGTTAAAAGAGGACAGCTAAGAGCTCCTTTTTGCAATGTTGCAAGGGTAAACTTCGCCTTCTAACCATTCAGTTACAAGCCTTTTCTCAGCAGCTGATTGAAGGAATTAAGTTGCCTGCTATTTGGGTTTTTTTTTTAAATCATTTTCAGTAGTTGTTGATGAAATCATCTTCATTATTACACGTTTTCTTCCTCTCTTGCTAATATTTCCAGTAAGGTAGAGAAATATTCACTGACTCATAATCTACAATGGTTACTTTTAAAATGTAAGCATGACTCAAATAAAACAGTGTCAAGTTGTTAATCTCCATCTCCTCTGCCCACATGTGATCTAATTAAATAGTCTGAGGCATGACTTGTACCAGAGAAAATGCAAAATCAAAACAATTGCTGACATCATTGGTAGTCTGAAATAACTACATCAGGAAGCTTGCATATCAAATTACTTCCGGGCTCATAAGGGATCATTGTATCTGAGAGAACTCTAGAATCAAAAAAAAAAAAAATCTAATTGCTATAGTGACATCAGATGAATTTTCAAAGGGAAAAAGAATCACTTCCTTTGTCTGATGCTTGGAAATTGTGTAATATGAAGTTTGGAGATATATTTTCAAAGCTCTAAAAATGCACACACTTTTTCTTCACACAGTAGGTCCAAGACAATGAACTACTTCGTCATTATACATCTACTGTGATTTTGATGGATATGATAAAGAGGAGAGTAGATAAGGTCTTAATATTTTATTTTTATAGTAATCTAATAATTAAGACTTTAGTCTTTTTGTATACATTTGTGTGTGGAGGCCAAAAGTTGACATCAGCTGTCTTCTTCAATTGCTTCTCTATCTCATCGCATTTTTTTAAATCTTATATTATGTGCATGGGTATTTTGACTGTGTGTATATCTCTGTAATCCTAGCACTTCTGTGACAATATGCAAGGCAAAAATTTGAGAATCCCCAGACACTCAGGGACCAGTTAGTCTGGCACACACAGCAGCAAACAAGAGATGCTGTCTCAAACACAATGGAAGATGGAGATGGATAGCCAAGTTGTCCATGGCACACATGTGCCCTGAGTTACACACACAACCATGTACATACACATTTACCACAAACTCAATTGATTAAAATAAAGCTGTATTCTATCACAGCTAGAGAAAGAGACATGGTCAGCACCCATTCCTTTTGGATGCTTCAGCAGAATCTGCTCTGAGCCTTAGTCCTAGCTAATAGTGGCCATCAAATTCCTGGAAACCTTGGCTTATAATCATAACCCACCAGTCTTTGCCCCCATCTCCATATACCGCCTTCTGTAGGTTTCTTTCTATGTATCCCCTCTTTCTTATATCAGTCGGTAGACTCAGGGTTGTCTCTAATCAGGTCGGACCTTATATAATTACACTTGCAAAAGCTCTATTTCCAAATAGGGTTGTGATATAAAGTTCCAAAGAGCATGAATATGAATGAATTCTAAGAGTAGAATGTGCAATCCACTTATAGTAATCAGTGACAATGACGATAGACAACAGAAAGAAGTTTGATGGATGGTTAGATGGATGGATGGATGGATGGTACATGATAGATAGATAGATAGATAGATAGATAGATAGATAGATAGATAGATAGATAGATAGACAGATAGATGTATGGATGATACATGAGAGAGAGAGAGAGAGAGAGAGAGAGAGAGAGAGAGAGAGAGAGAGAGAGAGAAAGATTGACAGATAAATGAGAGAAAGAGAGAACATGGTTTTTTTCTAGAGCAATGGAACCTTTTATGGCTCAGCTGTGTATGACCCAAGAACCTAAGATGCCAGGCACTCAGTCAACAAAAATTAACCTGAGACAGTGGCTTTGAGTTTGTTGTCTATACTAATGAAGGTTAATGATGTGGACCTCACAAGCACATAAAAAGCAGAAGTAGGTTTTATTAAAAATTTTTACCAAAAAGTGAGAAGCTGAAGGAAATTGAGAAATCAAGGAAAAGTGAAAAACTCTGGAGAGTGGGAGTTGTTCCCAAGGGAGGAAAAAACCATCAAACTTCCTTCTTTAGGGTTTTCTTAGGGCCATAGCAGAAGCTGGACAAATACTGAGGCCATCTCTTTTGAGATCAGTTAATTCTCTAGGCTACCATGAGCCAATCAAATGGAAGGCTCACACACTCTGTGCATGTCCCATGGCCCAACCAGTGAGGTGGGCTTATGTTGCCCACATGGTTGGGAGTAGCTGAAGCCCTCCTCTGCCCATCTGTGCTTTGTTATCTGCTGGCCTTGACTTCTGAATAGCTGCTGTCAGCCAAGGTGGGTGTGGCCATCACAACCTTGCAGTTGTTTAAGCACATTTTGTTCTCACATTTACATGATCAGCTTGTGCCTTTCCTTTGGTAGAGTTAACTCATCCCAGCTTCCAAGATGTAGCTGCATTCTTTCTTAGTTACCTCATATTTAGCTCCTTGTCTATGGAATGTTCTTGTTGTAATCGCTTTTCAGAAGACATTCATATGTGTGACTTACTCTGTAACAATTAGATGCCTTAGAAGCAAGGATACACAGAAGGGCAACAGTATCTTACATATAGTCCTCAAGGGCTTTGGAGAGAAAAGAGCCAGCCTAGGGTCAGTGGTCCACAGCTTTGTTCTTCATCTTGCCTCTTTGGCTTGGTTATTTTATACCCAGCTATATGCCCTCCTACTCATCTTCCTCGGTGCCCCAGACGTTGCCATCTTAATCTTTAATCTTTTAACCCCAGCCTTAAAGACAAATTAAAATGAGGTTTTCAGGATGGTTTTCAAGCACCCTGAGTTATTTCTTGTAGGAAGAGATGAGGACATTAATGACCATAGGAGGGTGGTATGAGGATACATAGGAAGCCTAGCTACCTAAAAGCCAAGGGAGAAGGCTATCCTGCTGGCACCTGGATTATAAACTTCCAGCCTGTAGCATTGTGGGAAAATACATTATTGATTAAGCCACTCACCTGTGGTCCTTTATTATTATAGCCATAATACACCAGGGACCAAGCTATTGTGACGGAACAAGATGCAGAAATATATTTCCTAAGAAGGGTGTTGAGTAGCACTGAAAGAGGGAAACACCCAGCAGAGCTCTGAAGGTCAGGACTCTCACTGGAAACGAGGAGGCTGTTTGTTTTTATCTCCCTGGAAGCCTTTTTAAATATTTTTTAGATTTTTAAACATTTTTACTCATGTATATGTGTGTATCTGTGTGTGAATGCAATGCCTGCAGAGGCCATAATGGGATATCAGGCTTTTTGGAGCCAGAGTTACAGTTGATTGTGAACCACCCAGGTGGGTGCTGAGAATGGAACCCTGGTTCTCTGTAGGACAAACAGGAAACGCTCTAAACAACTGAGCTATCTCCCCAGACCTGTAAGCCTTTTTTTATGATTAAAAGAAAATTCAGCAACTTACAAAACATGCTTTCATGTTATACCTGCAATTATGAGTAAGTTTGGGAGAAAAATTGCCCGTATTCGGCACAATCTATAATAGGGGCTGTTAAGTTCCTGGCATTGCAAGAATTACCTTGAACATATCTGCTCCTTCATTTTAAATGTCATCCTGATTAAAAAAAATAATAATCATTCAGAAATTTCAACAATTTACATGGCAGCAAGATTTAGTGATACTTAATATTTTATATATTTTTACTCTTTTTAATCTATATTTTAAAAGAAAATATAATTTGACTTACACATTACTTCTTATGCCTTCTCCTTCCTTCCAGAAAAATCATTACTGCACATCCTTTTTATATTTTGTGCTTTCTTGTGTTGTGTGTGATTCTCTCTTCTTTAAAGAGGGTGACGAACACACCCTCAGTGTGGCATGTTGCACTTTATCTTGTTATGAATGTAGAACTTACACAGATTTGCCAAGGCATCCTCAGCTGTAAATGAATTGCACTTTATCTGCTAGTCCCCTGTTGATAAGAAATGAGGTTGTTTTGCTCTTTCAACTGTGACAAACAGCGGTGATGACTGTCTCTACATTCGTCACTTTGTGTGCATACAGTGTTCTCTTTACTGCCTCTCTCGACTCACTCCATAAACCATCCCTCCAGCTGTACCTGAGACCTCAGCCTTTACTGCTCCAAGTGTCCCCAGAGACACTGTCAACCCTGAGATGAATCTACTGATATGGGCTAAACAGAGACAGTGACATCTACTTTTGTGGCTTCAGTTCAGATTTGAATTCAGATCTCCAGATGTTGAGAGGCACACATCATTTAATATGAAACTATATTAAAAGGATTGTACCCATCCCTGGGTAAAGAAGTTGATAATACGAGAAGGCAATTATTCATCCCGTTAATCACTCTATTGCTCAAGGGAAGAAATAGAAAACAGCTCTGGTACCTGCTCTCAGAAGGAGTCCTGAATCCTGGCTCCCTGAGCAAAGGCAAGTTTTGGATGAGGAAAAAAGAAACTCAGCTAGAAGTCCATGGGAATTTCCCTCCAAGCTCCCCTACACTTCAAACATTCAATCATCTCCATTAAACAAGTAAAGGTGTGGAGGTTAGAGTTAATGTTTTAGACTATATGTCTATGGTATGCCTATAACTTTTTGTTGTTTATCTTTGTGCTAAAAATCAGGGCTTTTGCTCTTTCTTGTCCATATATGCATGTTCATGTGTGTTGGTGCTCATGTATGTGTGTGTGTGTGTGTGTGTGTGTGTGTGTAGGCTAGCAGTCAACCTTGGGTGTCATTCTTCCAGTGTTATCCACCTTGTTTCTTGAGAAAGATTCTCTCACTGGCACTTGGAGCTTACCTAGTAGACTAGACTGGCTCACTAGTAAGTCCTTGGGAATCTTCCTATCTCTGTCTCCCCAAGGTTGGTATTACTAGTGTGTACCATCATGCCTGGACTCATGTCCTCCTACTTACAGACTAAGCTGTCTCCCAAGTTCCAGGGATCTCATTCTTGAAGGAAGGTAAAACTGTAGATGCTTATGTCCTTCTCAGTTAAAAAGAAGTGGCCCCATCATATTCACATGGCAATTTAATCAAGCATCAGTACAAATGCATATCTAGCATTTATTAGAATAACAGCTGGATATGGTTATATACCTTATCACATGACAGCTAGAGATGCTGAGTTCATATATTACCTTATTGAATATCCAAAACTATCTAACACAATAGGAATTTCTGTCTCCAGTTCAGAGAGGAAGATATTGAAGTCCAGGAAGTTTCAACAACCCATTCACATTCACATAAGATGAATCAGGCTGGAATCCTGGTCTGTCTGACTCAGGACCACACTCTCACCTCTTCCTTGAGTTATACTGTATGTTCTAGAGATACTAGAAGAAGCAGATACTGGACCAGCCCTCAATCAATTGTTATAAGACTCTCAATTGATTGTGATAAGCCTTATAATAAGGAAAGGAGATATATCTACCTATTTTCCCAACATATGTTCAACATTATATGTAGGGTATAGAATGTATTAGATGGCCATAAATGGAATAGTGAAAGAATATATTGTAACATGAATTGCTAAATGATCTTATTATTAAAAAAGAAAGAAAGAAAGAAAGAAAGAAAACTGGAGCCAAATATTGGGATGAAAGCTGAAAGATCAGAGAAGCAGAACAAGCCAGCCCTAAGTTCTTACCTCTAGGAAATCCTTAGTCTTCAAGACAGTGAGTTTCTGGTTCCTCATGCCTTATATACCTTTTTCTGCCCTGCCATCTTACTTCCTGGGATTAAAGGTGTGTGTGCTTCCCAAGCAAAAAGGCATGAGATCTCAAGTGCTGGAATTAAAGGTGTGTGCCACCATGCCTGGCTCTGTTCCCAGTGTAGCCTTGAACTCACAGAGATCCAGACAGATCTCTGTCTCCTGAGTGATAGGATTAAGGGTGTGTGCCATCACTGCCTCGCCTCTATGTCTAATCTAGTGGCTGGCTCTGTCCTCTGATCCCCAGATAAGTTTTATTGGGGTGCACAATATACCAACAAAGGCACACAAGCATGTTGTAAGTCAGATCTTGGAAGAGGAAGACTGTGTGTCTAGGGAAAGAACATCCTGGCAGACACAACCACACGTGCAAACGTAGAGATGGAACAATGGGCAGCGTGAGGGGAGCAGTGTGGGAGCTGGATGGTGGTAGCAAGCTAGAGGAAGAGCAGATGATGTGCCTGCAGACTGAATTGAGAAGGATCCATGGGGCCCTGGGAAGAAAGCTGACATCCATGCTGGGACATGCCTAATCTTTAGTCAATGAGCATCGTTCTAATTTACTTTCTGTTGCTGTGATAAAAATAAATAAGTAAAATAAAACATGGACTAAAGCAATTTCATGGAGGAAAGTATTTGTTTGGCTTACACTTCTAGGCCACAGATCATCAACAAGGGAAGTCAGGACAGGAAAATAAGCAGAAACTATGGAAGAATATTGCTTGCTAGTTCACTCACAGACCCATGCTTAGCTAGCTTTCTCATAAAACCCTGGACTACCTGCCTAGGGATGGTGTCATGCACCATGGGGTAGGGTCCTCCTATATCAATTACCATCAAGACAATCCCCTCACAGACATACCAATCTAATACTGGCAATCTCTCAATTGAGATTCCATTCTTAAGTAGCTCCAGGCAGAGTCAAATTGACAGTTAAAGCTAACTAAGACAATCATATCTCAACTTATTGACTGACCATTTCTAGCCAACAGTTACTCATACAGCTCCTTAAATTCCTCATTTTTAAACCCAGGGAGAAAAGAACGAAATCATTTGTGCTGAACCCTAATGATCTATGTGAAAGTTCACACACTCCCAGTGAACATCACAGAAGATGATCTTGACGAAGAACATGCTTTTAGTTTCTGATTCTTAATTTAACAAGGGCAATGCAGAAGGTGTGATCAGGGCATGGAACTATCTCAACTAAAATGCCATTTAGGTTGAAGTATTCTACATGAGACCGAGTTGGGAAAGAAGTTGCAATTTTCTGGGCTCTTGATCATTTTCCTGGTGCCAGGAAACTGTGCATGTTTTTTTAAGCACTGTAAAGTGTTTCCCTTTCCCCCTCAGCACATGGGAAATGTCATCACACAAATAATCTAACTACATACAATGGCACCACGGAGACTGGGATTTATATTCACGAGGAATGCACAGACACGTAATTCATGAGCGATGCTGACACAGTGAGCAATCAGAGGGTCTCAGAGGACCATAGATCAGGCCTAAATCTCTCATATATTTAGTACACTGTTGAGTTACACAAATTTGTGTCTTATGAACTGTCATTGGGTAGATTGCATTATGGGCTTGTATCTGCTGAACTATGGGGCTTCATTTTTATGGACATGTAAGTGGCCTGTGTTTTATTATGTTTAAACATAAAGTTTCTCCCATAACTCTGTGGTGACCTGGGTGTTTATGACCTGGTGAATGTGATTTATGGAGCATTCCAGATTCCAGAAGGACACTGCCCAACCTCAGGAGAATATGGCTGAATGGATATCATGAATGAGTATAAACCTCCTGCCTCTTGCGCGGAGTTTACTAAGATGTCATTAAGACAGTCACTGCCCCTCTAGACTCAAAGCTGTTCTAGCATTTTGAAGGAAGATAAACAGTTGAGTAATTTATATTGGTATCATTGAGAAGCCAAGGCCTCCCATCTCACCTCTAAATACAGAGTCATTGAATGAACTAGCAGCAAAAACCATGTACAGACAACTGATTTATCAATAAGCCATTAAGCTTCTCTGTTAAATGTAAAACTTCAATGACAGCTTTGAGGCATTCCTCTTACCCATTCCTCCTCATTCCATCTCTTCTATGTATTTTGTCCTCTGCTCCTGGGACTTAATGCCACATCCACAATAATGATTTAATATATAGCTTTAATTTTAATTAAAAATCAGGGAAAATATTAAAAACTTCAACAAGTGCACACAGGAGATGACTGCTCCTTGTGTTTAATTATCCAACCATTAGGCAATAAATGAGAATCACTTTCTGATTATGCAACGCAATTAGGAAGAAATGTCTTTTGCTATCAGAAGAGAGAGCTGGACAATTCCAAAGCAGATTTTGAAAAGAAGCTGGGGAGGCAGTTCTAAATTAGTTTTTTGAGACTAAGATTGACAGTTAATATGTATGCTAATTGATGTCATACATTTCCTAGGTGTGTCCCATGGTTGCTTGCTAAAATGTCCAAAGGATGCTTCTTAAAAGTCCCTTTTAACAGGTGTGAGGTTGGAACCATGTGGGTTAGAGTCCCCATATTAGATAGAGCATGTCCTAGGTCCCATTCTGAGGAGAGCTCTTTAGCCCCAGGCATTAATAGCAAGTTTGGGAGCAAAGTGGTCTACAAAATTGGTGAAATCACACCAATTCTCATGGTAAGTTAGCAGTTGGTGGTATCATGCATTGTCATCCTCACAACTGAGCAATGTAAGTATTGTCATTTCCTCTATGCAGACAAAGAGACCAGGACTCAGTAAGGACTCACACTGACCATGGGTCTTTATGTAGGGGACGAAATAATCTGGTTTACACGTATAGTCTGACAAGGTTTTCAACTGTTTTGTGCTCCCTAGCCCTCCGTGACAACAAAATGTGAAAGATCTCTAAAGCCTTTGAAATATTATCTTCACACCTGCATCTTTTTATCATGCATTGAAAAAGACGTGGTTTATGGGATAGAGAGGTTACCAACATTTAAAAAGCGACTTCACTCCTAATCTTTTCTGCATCTTGCATGTGTGGGGGGCAGTGAATATGCAAGTGTATCCATGTAGAGGCTTCAGGCTCACAACAAGAGTCTTCGTCAACTGCTCATCACTTTATTTATTGAGACAGAGTCTCTCGATTGAACCCTAAGCTTGTGGACACAGCTAGCCTAGCTACTAGCCTCTTCTGACTCTGCTTCCTTCTGAATGATGGAATTACTGACAAGTCACCACACCCATTTGACATTTGAGTGATTTCTGGGGAACAAAACCCTGGTCCTCACCTTTGGACAGCAAGCTCTTTATCCACTGAGGCATCTTCCAGCCCACACTTTCAGAAGGGATATAAATATCCGTTGACACCTACAGTTATCCACACCAAGCACCCACAAAAGAGCTGCACGTCATCACTTAGACATCTTAAATGCTTTGCCATTTCCCAGGAAACTGTTTTCCTGCCATATCCATCACCAAATCTTATTCTAAAATGTGATCTTTTTGTGCTTAAAATATTTTATAGATTTATCTACTTCTAAGCAACAAAAGGTGTACAGAAAAACTGTCAGGTTGTAGTTAAAAATAACTGTGACCATAGCCCTTCAATATCAAAATGGTTCACCCAGTTGGCTAATAATTACAACTGTTATTAGCTCAACTATGAAGAGACAGCACATGCTTCACTAAGGCCCCCCTTTCTGCCCCACCGCCTTCTGACTTTCTTGACCCATGACCTCTCTAAATTCTGACCTGAAATAATACCTGTGACCATACTAGTTCCTTCTCATCAAATTTAGTATCTTTTGCCTCCAAGGAGGTCCTTGTGTCTATTCTAAATTCCTTAGGAAAACATAAAAGGCATTAGAGAGGACTCTGTCTCCTCTGCTCATCTCTATCTATATCCCAAGAGTGGCAAGAGCTACAGAGATAAGGGCACCTATTTGCAGAATGCAGGAAAGAATGGATGTGAGCATCCAATGAGAGGAAACTTGGGTTTAGAAGATGTCTGAAGAGTGGTCCAACATCAGTGAGTTTGAAACAAAGCATTCAGTTACCAGGTTTATTTCATGAATATGTGGTCTCGGTGTGCTTCTATATATGCAAAAATGCATGTGGATGTCTATGGAGGCCAGAAGAGGATGTCAGATCCCCTGGAGCTGAAGTTACAGGTAGCTGTGAGCTGAGATATGAGAGCTGGAATCCGAGCACCAATCATCTAGAAGAGCAGCAAGTGTTCTGACTGCTGAGCCATCCCTCCAGCTCAGTCTCTAAACTTATTACTCTAATACAAAGTAAACCCAAGCAGCAAATGGAAAGATTATCAGTACATGAATAGTCAAATCTTCTGATAGTGTCCATACCCACTGGCTGTGTGTATAGGATGCATAAAATTTCCTCCCATAGATAGTTTAACAGACCATATAAAATGCTTTATAGAATGCCTTTCAAATGATAAGCAGAGGGGCATTTTATAAGATAGTTCAGTAACAAACAACATAACCAAAAATTTAAGAGCATCACTAATCTGCCCTCTTCTCTGGGAAACAAAATAGCTCTGGGATGTTCACTAATCCTAGCACTTAGACCTCACATGTGACAGTGTGTTCTAGACTAAAGCCCTGCTGTGGTCTGTTTTCTTCTCCATACTAGAGTTCCATGCTTGTCTTTCCAGCCAATACACTCATTATTTACAAGAAGCTGTTGTTTCTACTGACCTATGGTCTGTGTGGGGTGCACTCCAGGATCCGCCAAGAGTTCATCTCAGGACAGCTAACTTGCTCTGAGATAACTAAGCACGGCTATTGTCCTTAGTTGATTGTGTTTTATCACTTACTAAGTTAATGATCATCAAAACCTGATGTCTACAGATTGATTTCACAAGACACAGGTAACTAGCCAACCTTCAAGAGGGTCCTTAACAATGCTCACTTTCTAATATGTCCCTTTCTGGGCTCTCAGGAGTTCTTTGGAAATGTCCCTGCCTCCCCCACGTACCTTTGGTTTTAGGTACTTGGCCCTGATGCTGAAGGCAAAGCCACCCAGTGGGGAGCTGCAGGCCCATCTGCACAGGTTGTACTACCTCTGTGTCTTCTGTCCTCTCATCCTTAGCCTTTACCTTCCCTGGCATGGAACTGAGGCACCACCCCCACACCAGAAACCAGCAGGCCCAAAGACCAAGGAAGAGCCAGAGAGATGCCAGAGCCAGATCCTAACCCTGCTGGCAGGGCTGGAGTCAGGGTGGGCAATGTCTTGCTCAGCGGCTTTGTTTCTATCCATTCAGTGGGCAACCACCACTTGGGACTCAAGTACCTTGGACCTTTGGCACAGCTCAGGGGGATAGAGAAGAATAACCCACCCATGTTCATGCTCGCAGAAATCCCAGGTGAACCTTTACCTCCCCTTTATCAGGATAGCCCAAAACAGGGTGCTAACCCAGAAGAAGAAAAAACAGATTGAAACAGAGTGTGACTTCTGACACTGGTGACACTGTGACCAGCAGCTGTCTCTCTCAGTTCATGCTTTCTGAGACGGCATGAGCAGCCTGTAGAAAGAGTCTCACTCACTATAAGAAAATGAGACTGTCTACTAACAGCCAGCACCACAGGAACGTGTCTTCTGTCATCGCATCCTCCTTCAGGAAGTAGAGTCCCCACTGATATCTACGGCAAACCCACGAAAGGCTTCAGCCAGAAGGACCAATCTAGGCTGCTTCTAAATTCCAAGTCAAGACTTTCTGAGAGGGGCTGGAGAAATGGCTCAGCAGTTAAGAGCACTGTCTGCTCTTTCAGAGGACCCATGTTCAGTTCCCAGCACCCACATGGTGGCTCACAACCATATGTAACTCCAGTTCCAGGGGACCTGATACCTTCTTCTGACCTCAGTGGACTCAGGCACACGTACAGTTCACATATATACACATACACTTGCTGCGGAATATTCCTTTACATTGTATGAAGATGTGTCACTGTGATTTGGTTTAATAAAGAGCTGAATGGCCAAAAGCTAGGCAGGAAGAGGTTAAGCAGGACTCCCAGGCAGAGAGAGATGGAGAGGAGATGAATCTGGGTGTGGGAGAGATGCCAAAGGACATGGAGAGGAAACAGGAGGTGCAAGATGAAAGAGAGGTAAAAAGCCACAAGACAAAATGTAGATTAATATAAATGGGTTAATTTAAGTTATAAGAGCTAGAGGGACAAGCCTAAGCTATAGGCCGAGCTTTGATAATTAATAATAAGTCTCCGTCATTTTATGTGAGCTTATAGCCCAAAGGAAATTCCATCTATATACACTGGCAAAACACCGATACACATGAATTTTAAAATAAAAAAAAGAAACCCTAGGAGATAATGTTTCTTGCTCAGTCAGTGTGTTGGAGTATTTTTATGTCACTGTAGATCATTAGCACATTGTCTTAATCACTGTTCTATCACTGCAAAGAGGCACCGTGACCACAGCACCTCTCATAAAAGAAAGCATTGAATTGGGGGCATGCTTACAGTTTCAGAGTTAGTCCATGATCGTCATAGTGGGAAGCATGGCAGTGTGCACACAGGCATGGTGCTGGGGCAGTAAATGAGACCTTACATCTGATTCTCAAGTTGGAGGCAGAGAGAGAGAATGCAAGCTTGGGCCTGGTGTGGGCTTTTTGAAACCTCAAAGCCCACCCCTGTAGCTGGAGTTTTCCTGCCTGGCCCACAGTCAGGACAAATCTCTGTCACCTGCCAGTCCCACAGCCACTCAGACCCGACCAAGTAAACACAGAGACTTATATTGCTTACAAACTGTATGGCCGTGGCAGGCTTCTTGCTAACTGTTCTTACAGCTTAAATTAATCCATTTCTATAAATCTATACCTTGCCACATGGCTCGTGGCTTACCGACATCTTCACATGCTGTTTGTCATCTTGGCGGCTGGCAGTGTCTCTCTGACTCAGCCTTCCACTTCCCAGCTTTATTCTCCTCCTTGTCCCGCCTACACTTCCTGCCTAGCCAATGGCCAATCAGTGTTTTATTTATTGACTAATTAGCAACACATTTGCCATACAGAACATCCCACAGCACTTCCCCCTTTTTTTTTTCAAAAAGAAAGGTTTTAACCTTAACAAAGTAAAATTACATATAATTTGGGAATTTGGGCGTAGCTTCTCTTACTACTTCCTGCTGGAGGGGGGCACTGTAGCATGAATCTTAGAGTGTCTCGCCAGATCCTCAGCTGGTCTTGTTTCCTCAGACTGGAAGCCTCTGTGTCCTCATCCCAATGGCTCTCAGCTGAACTGCTGCTCAAAAGCCTGAAGCTTAACCAGCTAAAAGCTTAACCAGCCAAAATGCCTAACTAGGCAAATGCTTCTAGTTTCTGGTCCTCATGCCTTATAAACCTTTCTGCTTTCTACCACCACTCTCTGGGATTAAAGGCTGCTTTCTGGGATTAAAGGCATGAGACACCATGCCTGGCTGTTTCCAATGCGGCCTTGAACTCACAGAGATCCAGAGGGATTTCTGTCTCTGGAATGCTAGGATTAAAGGCGTGAGTGCCACCATTTTCTAGCCTCTGTATCTAGTGGCTGTCTGTTCTCTGACCCCAGATAAGTTTATTAAGGTACACAATATTTTGGGGAACACAATACCACCACAGGGCACTGTATCTTATGGGGACACAAAGAAAATTTTAGGATTATGGAGTAGTCCATGAGGGTGTATCATATGAGCCAGTCGCCTTGAAACGGTTCTGGATGTTGGATCATCTGGGCCATGGTGTCATCGGAGACCTTTCAGGGGGTCTTGGCTGGTCAAACCTGATGTATCTTAATCTGGAACAAATCCATAGCCTCTGGCTTTCTGTGGGAACAAAAGCAGAGTCTCCTTTCCAAAGCAACATATCCTTATATCCAAATTTTGAAGTCAAGGTATCTTTAAAATATACATATTGGTTTAACTCAGCTTCCTTTATAATCAAATATCTCTCTGCAGTTAAGAATCCCAAAGACAACACAATCCAGATTCTCTGTGTAATATTCATCTTTACGTGGCTTATTTTCTATATTAATTTTACTGTCTCTTTAAAGACTTTATTTTTTTAAAACTATGTATTTGTTTATATAACTGTATATATCACCTTTTTGTCTCTTTCAAGCCTACGTACATTTTACACACATTTTAAACTATTACATCTGAATCTGTCTTATTGTGAATCTATTGCTTTAAGCTGCAGCAGCTGTGGCTGCTGGCTCTGCCCACCTCAGCTTCCCATCATGGTGGTTTTACCACCAGCTCTGGGAGCTATAGTGGGTCTATGCTTTTATCCAAGCAGCGTGTAGTCCAGAAACCTCTTTTTTTTGTTGTTGTTTTGTATTAGCAAAGTCTAAATCCACCATGCAGCTTAATGTGCCACTTGCAGATGCCTCATTCCCACCAGTAGCTCAAACCGGCAGCTGCTGCTCATTTGAGAGAGACAATTAGGAACTGTTTTTATCTCCGTTTTAGAATCTTTTTTCTCAGTTTTTAGGTGGAAACTCTTGCCACCACGTTGGACGCCACACCCCCAGTGACACACCTTCTCCAACAAGACTAAGCATCCAAACACATGAGCCAATGAACCACCACACACAGGTTAAGCATCTTAAACACACACACACACACACACACACACACACACACACACACACGCACGATCATTCCCTAGGGGATGTGGACCAAATTCTAATTTATAACTACAAAACAGTGACTCTCCCAAATGGAATAATCACAGTCCTAAGTACTTTCTTTTTGAAGTGAGAGAGACAGCTCAGGAGGTAAAGTGCTCGCCTTGCAAGCTTGAGGACTTGGGTTTGGTCCCCAGGACCCCTGTGGGCGGGGAGGGGTGAAGCTGGACACCACAGTGGCATGCGTTACCGGAGAGGCAGATAGCGGCTCCCTGGCAGGACAGACCAGCCTACTTGGTGAGCTCCAGGTTCAATGGAAGATTCTGTCTCCAAAAAATAAAACTAGGTGGACAGCTCCCAAGGAATGACACCTATGGTGGTCCTCTGACCTCTGCCTACACACACACACACACACACACACATACACACACACACACACATACACACATTCACATACACACATTCACACACACACACACACATACACACATTCACATACACACATTCACACACACACATACACACACACATACACACACACATACACATACATCACACACATACACACATTCACATACACACATTCACACACACATACATCACACACACACACACATTCACATACACACATTCACACACACACATTCACACACACACACACACACACACATACATCATACACACACATACATCACACACACACACACACACACATACATCACACACACACACATTCACATACACACATTCACACACACACATTCACACACACACATTCACATACACACATTCACACACACATACATCACACACACACATACATCACACACACATACACACACACATACACACACACACATACACACACATACACATACATCATACACACATACACACACATACACACGCACACACACACATACACACACACATTCACACACACACATACACATATACACATACATATACATCACACACACATACACATACATCACACACACATACACACATACACACACATTACACACACATTCACATACATACATTCACACACACACATACACACACATATACATACATCACACACATACACACACATACACACACATACATACATACACACACACAGACACACATACATATATACATGCACACATACACACATACACACACACATACACACACACGTGCACCCATCTACCCCACCACCCTACAAACGTGTGTGCATACACACATGTGCGTACGTGCACACACATATACACATACACACACACACGTGCACCCATCTGCCCCACCACCCTACAAACATGTGTGTATACACACATGCACACACACATACACACATACGCGCGCGCACACACACACACGTGCACCCATCTGCCCCACCACCCTACAAACGTGTGCATACACAAATGCATGCGCGTGCGCACACACAAATACACACACACACGTTCACCCATCTGCCCCACCACCCTACAAACACGTGTGCATACACACATATACTCTCACACACACATACACACGTACCCACACATATACAACCAAAGAATATCGTTTTGAAATATTTCAAGACAGCGACCCCAGAAGCTACAGAATAAATTGATACTGAGAAATCAGGCTTGCTTTGGTTGGTGTCTTGATTCCCAGGTATGACTTGAGTTACACTCATTCTCTTGACCTATTTATTTAATCATCTATTAAAAACTCATGGGCTGAAAGTCAATTTTTCGATAAACCCACATATTAACTCACATCCTGTTTTTAGTTTACACACAGGGATTAGCTCTCTCTGTCTAGGTAATTTTGACCTTCATGGCAGGTTCTATTGCTGGATTTTGAACGGGATGATTTGCTCCTCTGTGATAATGTTTTGAATTCTTCAAATTGCAAGGCATTAAAATTACATGGTAGGTGGAAGAGCGAATGTGCTTAACGATTGCATTTTCCTGCTCTGAGCTATGAACAACAGACAAGCACTAATTGCCATTGTAGATCTGCCCTGAGTGGATGGACACAGTTGCTCTTGGAGGGAAATAATGTCCAACAGAACTGGTAATTAATTGGGTTAATTAAAGTCTCTGCCATCTAACTTCTTTACTTTACTTCCATGTCTAAGCAAATGCTTAAGAAATATCCAAAGCAGTTACACCATGCCATCGTTCCTATAGGAAATCTAGGAACAAATGCTGTCTATAAAGCTGATTTCAGTTCAAATAAGCACTTGGGTTGCCTCAGATGCAGCTATCATTATGGAGTTAGGAGTGTCTACAAGTAGAGAAGAGAGGAAAATTCAGACAAAATGCCAGATCTAAACATTCAAGTTTGCCCAGAAAGTCAGTCTTTTTTAGCATTACATCTGATTTCAGCTGAGCCCAGAGAGGCTTTGACCTGATGTACAGCTGTTGCAAGCTCCCTCTGCCACACTTTCTTCTTCCTGTAGTCTTGGCCTGAAACCAGATTTCCAAATGTTAACTCACCTTGCCCTGTTCTCTTTGAACTTGTCAACAAGTTAAGCCCTTCTTTAAAAGCTGGTGATGAGGCTGGAGAGACGGCTGGGGGGTGGTGAGAAAGTTGCTGCTCTTCCAGAGGACGGGGTCTGTTCCCAGCAGCCATGCTGGGCAGCCCACAACTGCCCGTGCTTCCAGCTCCTGTCTGACATACCCTTCTGGCTTCCACAGGCACTCGTGCGCGTACACACACACACACACACACACACACACACACACACACACACACACCGTTAAAAATAAAAATTAAAAATGTTAAAGTCTCTCGACCGTATTACTGTCTAAGCAGCTTCACCTGTGCTGGGGAAGTGGCTCCTCTAAGAATGTTTATTTGCAAACAGCTGTATTCTTCCCTCCCACATAATGTCTTGCACAGTGTGTGTGTACATGTGCACTCGAGTGAGTGCATGCATTTGTGGTGATATTTTATTTGTACTGAAATGTGATTTTATTTGTATGTTAATAAATAAAGTTGCCTGGGGTTCAGAGCTAATAGCAAGCCATAGCAGAGCTGGGCATTTGTGGCGCATGCCTTTAATCCCAGCACTTGGAAGGCAGAGCTAGGTATATCTCTGTGTGGTCAAGGATACAGCCAGCATTAGAGACACACACCTTTAATCTCAATACCATAGAAGACCTGGAGGGCTGTACATACAGGCAATGATGAGGCAGTCATGTGGTTGGGTTTACAACCAGTGAGAAGGCAGAACAGAAAGTCTATATAAAGACAAACAGACAGGAAGTGGTCTCTTTCACAGAGGTCTCTTGGCTGAAGAGGCTAGCTGCAGCAGGCGGGTAAGGCTCTTAGCTCTGATCTCTTGGCTTTCTTCTTTGCATTGGTTCTGTGTTTCTTATTTAATAAGATGGTTGGTTACATCTACATGCATTCGTGTGCATGCAGTATGCTTAAGTATGTGAAAGCCAGAGGTCAATTTTGGATGTCATTCCTCAGAAATATTGACCTTTCTTTTGAAATGAGGTCTCTAGCTGGCCAGTGAACCCCAGGAATCCACCTGCCTCTGGCTCCAAAGTGCTAGGATGAAAAGCTTATGCCATCATGCCAGCTTTTTATGAGGGTGAGGAATTGAAGTCAGGTCCTCGTGTTTACACAGCAAGCATCTTCCCAAGGGACCCATCTCCCTGGGCCCATGTTTCCTTTTCTTCCTGGCTACATGAGAACAGTACTTTCTCTCTGCTGTAACTAGGCATGTCTTCCATGAATTCCAGCTACTAACCCTCAGAAGCAGTGATGGACAGGACTGCTGGGCCCATGCCAGAGCTTTTCTACACTTCTTCCTTTCAGTTCCTGCAGATGAGCCAGACCCTTGGAGACTGTGCATCATGCACAGTTGTGAAACAAGACACTAGGATACTTCATCTCTAAGTCCAGGGCTTGGCGAAGAGCCCTTCAGCCAGTAGATATTGACCAATTTTGCATCCATTAGACAAATTCATTTCAGCACTTGATGGACTATAGATCAGTCTGTTCTTTAGATGGGCCTTTGAACCAATGGTAACAGCTTATTGATTCCCTTGATAATAAATAATTGAAATAAAATCATTGACCCATCTTCCATCTACATTTGTATGGGAGTAGAGATTCTGCCTCTCCAAAGCATCACCACACAACAGCATAATTACTGTCCATGGCAGAAGTACATGCCATCAAACATTATCTTTCTACTACTCCCGTCAACATCTGCTGGGTGAAGTCAATTTTTTTTAATTTATATTTAATTAAGTGTATATATGTAGGTATGTGTGGGGGTATGTGCATGCTGGTGCCTGCAGAGGCCAGAAGGGGACATCTGATCCCCAGGAACTAGAGTTACAGGTGGTTGGAACCACCTAGTGAGGATGCTTGGAATTAAATTCAGGTCCTCTGGAACAGCAAGTGCTCTTCCCTGCTGAGCCATCTCTCCAACCTCAGAGTTACTTTTTTAAAAACAAGAGCAACACATGTGTAAAGCCCACACTATGACCTAACACGACACCAGCTCCACAAAGCAATTTTGAAGCTGCTCTTTTCTGAGGTCTGAAGGAGAGAACTGATCTGCCTTGATGTTGCCACAGCATCCCCTTTAATGAAAGATGCTTTAAGCTCACACCCCACTGCTGGTCACTGCTCTGTCCACACTGGTGGCACCACACTCTTCTCTGCTGAAGGACCTCAGAGAGGTATGGAGAAGGCTTAATTTGAGCCAACATGTAGAAGCTACCAGAAGGCAATAGAGACAGAGATGGGTGGCGTGAGGTGTTTTGCAGACACATCTGTGCTGGCTTTCTAAGAGAAGAAACACTGATGAATAAAATATGCTAAGTACATTTCCATGCCTGAATCCCGTTCTCTATAACACTGCATATGCAAAATATGTATTACTCCACTCAGGTGGAATTATTCTCAGGCCTTACATCTTCAGGGAAGACTTCAGAAGTGCTTAGAAAGACAGCAGGTATCAATGTCTAGATTCATAGTTGGCCCTTTGCTCTTACCCACGTTCCCTAAACCTTGTTCTGTGTGCAGCCCTCAGTGGGGCTGTGGTTTGCTTAACCCCTACATCCACCCCAAATGGTTATACTGGATGGGATTGGTAGGATCACATTTGCTTTTAGTTTTAGTGATGAGAAATGCTTAGTTTCCTCTTCAGGCAAAGGGAAAGAACTATTTGGAATATGAAATCGAATGGGATATTACTCATCCTTTAAGCAGGAAATTGTGTAGGATGTGATGATATGTATGATATGACATAATATGACTGTGACTATGATAAATGAAATAAGCCAGACACAGGAGGAGGAAACTGCATGGATTCACTTGTCTGAGATACCTAACATTGCTAAATTCACTGAACCAAAGAGTAGATAGAATGCTAGGTGTCTGGGGCTAAGAGGCAGGGAAAATGAGGAATTATTAGTCATGGATCACAAAACTTCTGTTAAGTACCATGAAAATATTCTATAAAGTTCCCATGCAGCACTGTACCTGTAGTCAAAAATAGTGTGATGTACATTTAAAAGTTTTCTTAGAGGGATTTTCTCATGTTATATTTTTATCACAATAAAATGGACTTTATAGAAACATTAACTAATTGTATTAGCTACTTTTCTGTTGTGGTAAAATACCATTACCAAGGCAACTTATGAAAGGAAGGGTATCTGGGTTGCTCTCAGAGGAATGAGTCCATCATGGCAATGAAGCTTTGCAGTGAGCAGCAGACACGTCAGTAGGAACCAGAAGCAGGAAGCTGAGAGCTCACATCATTTACTACCACAAGCCGGAGGCAGAGAGGCCACACAGAAAGTAGGGCAAGACTATAAACACTCAAAGCCCACCTCCAGAGTCAGCCTTATTCCAGCAAGGCTATACCTCCCCAAAGTTTCCACAGTCTCCCTCCAAAGCACCACCCCTGGAGACCAAGAGTTTAATTACCTGAGTCTATTCAAACTACGACACTATCCAAGTTGGCAGTCTTATGGGACAAGAGATGGTTCCCACAGAATGTACAGTATTGTCTATTATTACATTAAAACTTCAGGCGGTGGGAAGGTACGGTCCTCAGCATCTAGTCAATGCCCTTTTCCTAGAGATTTTGTTTTTCAGTGAATTACACAATATCTGTCTAAAAAAAAAAAAAAAAAAAAAAAAGACCTGACCAGACAGCATGTTGGGAGAGGGTACTAATATAAATTCTTAAGGACAGGCTTTTTAAAAAATGCTCAATATGGGCTGGAAAGGTGGCTCAGTGGTTAAGAGCATTGGCTGCTCTTCCAGAGGTACTGAGTTCTGTGGAGATACTTTATTTGTGATGAAATGTGGTATTTTATTTGTATGTTAATAAATAAAGTTACCTGGAGATCAGAGGTCAAATAGCCATTAAGCAGAAGTCCGGTGGTAGCACATGCCCTTAATCTGTTCACATGGCAGGCAGAGTCTCTGTGTGGTCAAGGACACAGCCAGCATGGTGACACAAGCCTTTAATCGCAGTACCAACCATAGAGACCTAGAGGTCTGTATAGACACGCAGTCATGAGAAAGTCATGTGGCTGGGCTTAGAGCCAATGAGAAGGCAGAACAGAAAGGCAATAAAAACACAAGTCATGCAGGAAAAAACTCTCTCTGGGGAAGCTACTGCTGGTGGTAAGCTAAAGCTAGTCGTGGCTATTGCTCTGATCTCTTTGGCTATCTCCACTGTATTTGGCTCTGTGTTTCTTATTTACTAAGACTGTTTAGAAATTTTTCAACAGAGTTCAATTCCCAGGAACCACATGGTGGCTCACAACCATCTATGGTGGGGTCTGATGACCTCGTCTAGTGTGCAGGCATACACACAGATAGAGCGCTCATATATATAAAATAAGTAAATCTTTTTAAAAGTGCTCAATATTAGTTTAAGTCAACTGGAACACATTAGAAAAATAAAATAAAAACCAGTTTCAGGGCTGGCTGTACCCAGAAGCATACAATATTAGCACACATGAGACTCTGCTTTACCTGTCTATGTTTGCTTGATTCTCAAGAAGGCTCTTCCTGTGACATCAAAGACTGCATGTGCACAGGCCTCTAGTAGACACACTCATGTAAAAGGCTCGTTCTCAAACACCTGGTAGTAATATTAGGACACATATAGGTTACTACACGACTGAAGTAACTCTGCTCAATAAAGCAGTGGTTTGGGGGCTGGAGACGTGGCTCTTGCTGTACAAGCGTGAAGAGCTGAGTTCAGATCTCAGCACCCATGTGAAAGGCTGGACATAGCCTTGCATGGGCTTATAACCCCAGTGTGAGGAGGAGGCCTGGGTCAGGAAGACAGGAAGCTCACTAGAGCTCACTGGCTGAAAACACAGCAAGCTTTGGGCTCAGTGACAGACCCTATCTCACAGGCATAAGAGACAGTGAAAGCGGAGGACATTGGATGTCTCCTCTGGCTTCCTGGGGGAGAAGCCAGCTCCAAAGTTCTACAGCAATGAGATGAGACTTTTGTCTTTGATTTACTTCCCTGTAACCTCCCTGAGTTCAGCCACCTCCGCACAATCAGGGCTTTTGTTTTCCTTCTGCTCTTCTGTTTGAAGTCACTGAGCTGCAGCTGATGATGAATGACTATCCCGTGACTTCTTGACTTCAATTTTTGGGGGTAGAAAAACAATACTAGTATTTATGGCTAATATACTTAAGGTATTGCAGGAAAGCACAACAAGGCAAAGAAAGCCAATGAGTTCTGACAATAAAAGAAATGAAACCATTTGGCAAGCTCGTTGGGTCTCAGCTGGGAGGCATTTGGCTCAAGCAGAAGCCATCATTGCCAGGCTAAGTCAAGGCGGTCACACTGATGCGTTTATAATAGCAAAGTTGGTTTTCCAATTCTCAGAGCAGAACTTGGAAATGGACACATTGCCCCTGACAGTAACGACTTACAGCTTTCACTCTTGCCAGGTACCTATGGAAGAAAGGGAGATTCATCTGTACGCATGCACACAGAGCATGCATCTTCTCTACATGCCCTACCCATTTTCCTTTGCACTGGTGTTAAAATGGCAGATCGGAGAGAGAATATAACGATTTACTTCCTGCATTCTGACCACATTTCCCAGATCTGATTAGATACGCTTCTTCATGGCATTCTAACAAAAATTCTTGCTACTTTGGGCCATGAAATGAAGGCAGGAGGAAGGAAATAGAAGACCAATATGGAAGCTGTCAGCAAACTGTATGTAAGTCTCAAAAGGTTTGGGGGAGGGGTGCTGGGAGAAACTCAGCTCGCTGCGGAGTTCTGCAGAGCTGACAGTGTGTGGAAATTTAATCCCACACAGGAAAGTCAACCAGCCTTCAGAATCCACAAGTGCTATTTGCAGCAGTCCTAACAGCCAAGGATAAATGAGTGAGGAGGAGCCCCACTCCCCTGCCCCAAGATTACAACAGGGAAGAAATGTATGTGAGTGAAGAGCACTGAGTGCTGAGGGCAGACCCTGCAGAACACTCCGCAGAAGACACAGACAGGGTGGCAATCAGGAAGGACGGCTAGAGCATTCCCAGCCTGGCACACATTCAGATTTTCTAGGGATCAAGCACAGATTTCTATCAGTAAATCCAGGCTACCACTTGAGCTTCTGGGCTTTTCTTTCCCTTAAATAGTGTCTTGTACTTCTTGAGAATTTTCATGCATGGATACAATGTATTTTGATCATATCCACTCCATACTCCACCATTCAAACTCCTCCTGCTCCTCCACTTCACAACATCCTTCCCCCCCCAACTTCATTTCATCTTTTTTACTCACTGAGTTCCATCAGTGCTACCCACATGTTCATGGGTGTAGGGCCACCCACAATAGCATAGGCAACCTACCAAGGCTCATACCCCAGGAGAAAACGTATCCCCCCTCTCCTAGCAGCCATCAACTGCCTGCAGCTCCTCAGCTAAGGATACAATAATGACCAGCCTGGCATGATATGCCCATTGGCACAACAGTGGCATGAATGTTATGGGGGTAACCAACCACTTTCTGCTTGGATTTAAGGCCTGCTCTACAGGAGTGAACGCATACCTGGTATTACAAACTTGGATAAGAACCAATGGCTGGGGAGGTTGTATGAGCTGGGAGAAAGCCTACTACTATTAATTTGCTAAATGGATATAGTATCAAGCTTCCTTCTAAATATTTTTCTTTACATGCATGAGTTAGTACAGCCCTCAGCCCTCACCAGAGAATCTTCCTTTTGCAGGGGACAGCAGTTAATACAGAGGTTTAAAACTGGTCAAAGAACAGAGAATAAGTACCCCTGGGGTACTCAGCCATGAATAGGACATCGGTACAAACCTCTTCCTCCCCTAAAGCTCAGGAAATACAGTAGAAGAGAGGGAGGAAAGACTTTAAGATTCAGAGGTCATGGAGAACTGTGGCAAAGAAGTGTCTTATGGACATGACAGGACCATTCCTCACATGAACTCTCAGCAGCTATGGCTGCCTGTCCCCATGAGACCTACACAAGACCAAGGCAATCAACATTCCAACATGTAGCTGAAGTTTTCCTGTGTCCCACCTGGTCCACAGCCACTCAGAGCCAAGTAAACACACAGAGGCTTATATTAATTAAAACTGCTCGGCCATTAGCTCAGGCTTACTACTGACTAGCTCTTACACTTAAACTCAGCCCATTTCTGTTCATCTATATGTCACCACATGTTCCATGGCTTTACCTGTGTGCTATTACATGCTGCTCCCTGGACGGCAGGCTGGCATCTCCTGACTCAGCCTTCCTCTTCCCAGAATTCTCCTTGTCTGCTTATCCTGCCTATACTTCCTGCCTGGCTACTAGCCAATCAGCATTTTATTAAACCAGTGTACAAAAACATTATTCCACAGCACCAACATGGATTAGGCAAAAGTCTATGAAGCTCCTGTACTCTTAAGGGGCTCCTTTTTAGAACACCAAATACTGTTGAGCATGGACCACACTTCTATGGCAAGCTTTAGGAATGCCCCTTGCTTGGCATTTTAAGAGCTAATTTCCCTCAAGGGGACATAGTTAATCTTGGCTTTTGGAAATAACTGCTTAATCTCAAGCACATTAAGTAGAAAGAGATTAAAACTTACAACTTCATTCAAATAGTTCATGAGTGGAGATTAAGTTGGAAATAAACTTTTAGGGAGGATAGTAAAAGTCTAAATGCAATGCTCACATTATGCATTTCTTGACAAGAAAGCAACTTAAACAGTGGGAGGCACAAGTTGCATCTTTTCTTGTGCTGTTATTTTCACTGCAAGATGACAAATCCTCAACTAGTAGACTGTGAGCTCCATGAGTCCAGAGGCTATGTGTAGCGTATATATTGTTTTCTATCTAGTATCAAAGAGTTGTTGAGCCATAAATGTTGATAATCAATACAAATCATAATTTTCTAGTGTTGAGAGTATGTATTAGTATATTCTGTATAATCTATCACTTAAACTATATAATAACATGACTAGATAGATACTACAGTTATCCTCAGACTCAGCTAAGGAAACAGAGGAGCATTTTTAGGTAGACCAGAGGTATGTACCTAACTATCCAAGTAGATGGTACAGTTGAACAACTGACCTTTAATCCAGGCAACTATATTTAAGAGTGTGGTAGCCTAGTGTTCAGTGGAAACTCTTTTAAAAAAAGAATATAATTGTGGCATACATGTATTAAAGGAATATGTGTCAAAGTTTAAACTTTCTGATAAGGGGATCAGTTGAAGTTACAACTGGTTCCAAAAGAGTCAGAGTGTCACACATTTATAGTTCAATAAAGAGAAATGAATTTACAAGTGGCCTTAAACTCAAAATGCAAAACTGTTCAATATCTCCAGGGCAAATCAATTGCATTTTACCAAACTCAATTTCCTTTTTAACAGACATGAACTGTTTGCATTCCTCTAAGCTTCATTATAGAGCTCTGCAATCACAAGGCAAAAGCCCCACAAAGGCAGAGCTGGGGTTGACTGAAGGAGCCAGTCTGTGCACTGCTGTGGGATGTCTTTCTGCATGCTGTGAATATGTGTGGCTCCCATTGGATAATAAATAAAGTTGCATTGGCCTATGGCAAGGTAGGATGGAGCCAGGGGGATAATCCAAGACAGACAGTGAAAGGAAAAGGAGAGTAAGGAGAGACGCCAAACCGCTGTCCAAGGAGCAACACGTAATGGCACACAGGTAAAGCCACGGAACATGTGGTGATACATAGATTAATAGTTATGGATTGAGTTAAATTACAAGAGCTAGCTAACAAGAAGTCTGAGCCAATGGGTCATAGAATTTGCAATTAATATTCAGCCTCTGAGTGATTATTTTATAAGTGGCTGCAGGACCACGGGGTCGGGTGGGACCAGAGGAACTTCAGGCCACAGTGTACCATACAGGCCGGTCTTCTATAACCCTCACGATGGAGCTCATGTCACAGTAAACGTTAAGTGAAACCAAACACAAAGAGGTAAACATTCAGAGGCCACAGCTCTACGGCATTGTGGGAATATCATTAATTTCTATAACCGTCCTCTCAGCACACAGTCAAGTGTTTACTGAGGTCTCAAGAGGTGTCGGTGCTCAGACGGACCAACTGATCAGTGCTGGCTACTGGGGCATGCCCTCACTTGGGTGTAAACTGTATTGTGTGGAGGATTTATAACTAACAATTGCACAAAATAGCTTTGGGTCAAACATTAGTGTCAGGAAAGGTCTAGGTCAGGTTTCTTGGTGGTACATACTGTAGTCAGGACAAAACTTCCCAGCTAAGATGCACCTTGCAATTTTAGTTATTTCTTACGTCTTGCTGGAATGCAAACCTATCAGTAGACTATGTCATGCAAGTCAAGTTTGGTGTCATCCCTGTGATATTCACTGGTTTGAGCAAGAGCTCTTCAGAGTTAAAGGGGCCATGAGAGGACAATGCAGTGCCTTGAAAAGATACTGTTTCCATGGCTCCTTACCAAGGTATGAGCAGCCTACTAGAAAAACAAGACTGTCTCCTGTCTTCCCCTACATCTAAGAGTAGCTTTCTTTACACACATATACATACATACAGAGAGAGAGAGAGAGAGAGAGAGAGAGAGAGAGAGAGAGAGAGAGAAACATATCACAGTCACATGTTTCTAGAATATCAATCTTCCTAGCTCCCTAGACTGGAACAATAACAAAAAGTTCAAGAAGCACTCAAGCTTCCCAGACATCACTTAGCAGTGTTTCCTATTAGCTATCCTATCATTGGACACAGTCATTAGATTTTGTAGTTAGTATTTTAAAATGCCTAAGTAGCTGATAAATTACCCAGCTCAAGCATCCTTCATTTACAACCCACATTAACTACTTAACCACAAACAGATGTGGCAGAACTCATCAGTCAGTTCACCACTGTCCTCATACAAGATTCTAGAGACCAGCATGATCTAGCTCTAATGACATAGCTTCAGTATTTAAGGTCAAAGCCTTAATATGTGTTGGCACTTATAAACCAGTGAAAACTCGTGAAAGCATGTGAGCAAAATAAGAATCTAAAACACAGCAAATGTGAAGTTCGTTACTCAGACTTGGGAACCAGACCATAGGCTAACAAGAGTCCTCTACCACAGTTGCTGTTTTGATTCATAAAATCCTTCTATACTTGTGTCTTAAAGGCTGCTTTGGGGTTGAGTGTAGCAAGTATCTGTGTGAGAGTCTGGGTGTTGGCACTGGTGCACATGAGCAGATATGACAGAAATCTCTCCTATCCACAATTCTAAGACACCCCCTCCCAAAAGATGCCTCAAAACGTAGATAATACAACCCTGTATGTGCTGGCTTTCCACATATATACATACCTATTTGATATACATATTAGACATACATATTAGATATATCTAATATACATATTAGATAAAGTCTAATTTGTAAATTAAACAACTAAATATTAACAATACAATAATGTTTCTACTTCAATAATAAGGGAACTTTCTTATTATTAAAATGGAAAACATACCATATGCTGTAGGTGCAATGTGGGAAGCAGGAGTTGAGTTCAGGTGGTTTTCCTCAGTCACTCTCCATCTTACTTTTGGAGACAAGGGCTCTCACCTGGAGCTTGCTATCTCAGCTAGACTGGCCAGCAAGCGTCATGATCCTCCTGCACTGACCCCCAGCACCAGGACTATAGGTATGCGTCCAGCTTCTATATAGGTCCTGACGATCTCCACACAGGGCTGGCCTCATGCGTGTGCAGCAAGCACTTTACATAATGGGTCATCTCTTCAGCCTAAACTTTCCGTTTCTTCTGTGCATCCTAACACGCCATTCACAATGTCTTACATGCTTCCTCAAGGTCTGTCTTGCTCAGTCTTTCCAATGACTCCCATGATGCTCTGTAACACAGCATAAGTTCAGAAATCCTCCAGAGATGTCAACTGTTGACAGCTAGTAAAACCAAAAAACTGCTCCAAATTTCTGTCTCTAGAATTGTTCTAGTCAGGGTGACTACTGCTATGATGAGACATCATGACCAAAGCAACTTAGGGAGGAAAGGATTTATTTGACTTAGACTCCCAAATCACTGTTGATCATTGTAGGAAGTCAGGACAGGAACTCAAACAAGGCAGGAACCTGGAGGCAGGAGCTGAGGAAGAGGCCATGGAGGGCAGTTGCGTACTAGCTTGCTCCCCATGGCTTGCTAAGCCTGCTTTCGTATAGAATTCAGAACAAGCCCAGGCATCGCACTACCCACGATGGCCTGGGCCCTCCCCCATCAATCACTAATTAAGAAAATGTTCTACGGGCTTGCCTAGTGCCCAATATTATGGAGGAATTTTCTCAGTTGGGCTCCTCCCTCAGATGACAATAGCCTGTGTCAAGCTGTTATGAAATTAGCCAGCACAATTGACCCTTGTCAACTTGTCACACAGCAGTTTTTAAGACAAAGTCTTCCCTTCTTTTGGTAAATCCTTAAGTTCTCAGACTAATAAATATCACAATTATAAAACGCATTTTATATTTACTTAATATAAAATTAAAAGTCCCACAGTCTTTACAATTTTAACACTTTAAAAGTTAAATCATTGTAAAAATCTAAAGTCTCTTTTAAAATACAAAATCTCTTAAAAATTCCAAGTCTCTCAACTGTGGGCTCCTATAAAATAAAAAAATAAGTTAAAGACTGTCTTACTTCAAGAGGGAAGAGCCAGGGCACAGTTACAATCTAAGCCAAGTAAGCCACACTCCAAAGTGTAAGTGATTCAACGTCCACTGTCTGGGATTCCCTCACCACTCACCATCTTCCAGGCTCCTCCAAGGGGCTTAGATCACTCCTCCAGCTCTGTCCACTTCAGCAAACACAACTTGTCTTCTAGGCTCCGGCTGGCTCCACTCCACTGCTGCTGCTGGTCTTGGTGGTCATCCACAGTCCTGGCATCTCCAAACGGCTGAGGTCGTCTGCTGCAGCTGGGCTGCACTTCCATCAATAGCCTCTCCTGGGCTCCCTTAATGATGCAAAGTCCCAACTTTTCTCCAAGACCCCTTCAATCCTGAAGCTTCCCCTGCTGCTCCAGCTGCGCCTTCACCACTGGGCTCTCATAGTGCCAAGCCTCAGCTGCTCTCCATGACCCCTTCATGCCTTCAAAACCAGTACCACCTGGGTGACTCTGACACAGGCCCAAGTTCAGCTGCCAGCACGAGGTACAACCTTGGTCACCTCTGAACACAGTCTGCATGTTCTGACTGAGGAAACACTTCCCAGAAGACTTTACCCCAATGATGCGGGTCTCTTCTTGATCACAGCTGATCACTGAGCTCTCAACATTCAGTGGCTTTTCTAACCCAAAGTCCCAAAGCCCTTCCACAATCCTACCCAAAACAACATGACCAAAGCAACCCTTGAGGAGGAAAGGGTTTAGTGGGCTTACACTCGCAAATCAATTTTCATCATTGAAGGAAGTCAGGGCAGGAACTCAAACAGAGCAGGAACCTGGAGACAGGAGCTGAGGAAGAGGCCATGGAGGGGTACTACTGGCTTGCTCCTCATGGCTTGTTCAGCCTGCTTTCTTATAGAATTCAGGACCACCAGCCCAGGTATGGCACCACACACAGTGGCCTGGGCCCTCCCCCATTAATCACTAATTAAGAAAATGTTCTACAGGCTTGCCTACAGCCCAATTTTATAGAGGAATTTTCTCAGTTGGGTTCCCTCATCTCAGATGACTCTAACCTGTGTCAAGTTAACATAAAATTAGCCAGCACAAGAATTATCCTATAAAACATCCCCAAATGTATTTAGTATGGTTTTGTGTTTACTGTTACAATAACAAATTAAAAACTCAATTATGACCATTTCAATTTACACCTTTTTTCAAAAATTTCTTCTATTCTTGAGAATTTCATATATGTATACAATGAAATGCAATTATATATACCCTTATTTCCCCGTACCAGCTCCCTCCCATCCCTTTCAACACATTTCCTGACTTCATGTCATTTATAACCCACTAAGTCCAGTTAATGCTGTTCATATGTGAATGGATGCGGGCCATCCACTGGAAACCTACAATTGGCCACATCCTCAAAAACAAACCATCCTCCTCTCTCATTAACTGTCCATTGCCAATCGTTCCTCAGTAAGGAGTGGAGCCTGGAGGTCATCCACCCCACCTATGCTTTGATTCTTTCTGGCTTGGTCTTGGGCAGGTCTTGTGGAGGTGACCACGGCTGCGGTGAGCTCATGAGTGTGACAACCTTGTCATGTCCAGAAGACAGCATGTCACAAAACCCCTCTTTATCCTCTGGTCTTTACATTCAATCTCTACATTTTTGGTAATATATTCCTGAATGCAACAAAGTACGAATAGTAGACAACCTATGCTAAGTCTACCACATGTGTGGTATGTTATATGTGTGTGTTCCTGAGTATGCATATATGGGCATATGCTTGCCAGAGGCTGGTGGTGGGTGTCTTCCTCGGTCACTCTCCACCTTCCATTTTGAAAAGCATCTCTCACTGAACCTGGAGCTCACTGATTCATCTAGTCTAGCTGGCCATTGAGTCCCAGGGATCCTCCCATCTCTAACCTCCCAGTATTGGAGCTCTGGATATATGCTGCTACTCTTAGCTTTTCCTTAATAGATGGGGGTGAGGGATTGAACTAAGGTCTAAATCCTTGAGCCCTGGGCTTGCATGTCTACAGCACAAAAGGGTGCTGCTGTCTGCTGCTATTCTAGCTGCCTCTCTGCTGCCACCACTCTAGTCTCTGAAAAAGAAAAGCCAGACAGAGAACAGCTCCAGAACTTGGAGAAGGCTCAAGGTTGGCTGTGTAGTGTGTGAAATGCAGACTCCAAAGAGTAAAGAACAATGCTAACGTTCCTAGCACCTGAGACCATTTTGAACATCACCCACAAGGGACATCCACAGTCCAGGGGTATTTCTCTTCTGGTCATCTGCCAGGAGTTATATCATCATCTGCCACGAGTGACCCTTACAGTAGGAGTTCAAACTCTTGAGGCAATACAAACCAGATCTTGTTGGTAGGATTTCCATATCCACAAAACTGTCTTACTTGATGGTGTCATACTTCAACCCTGGCCTTCTGTAAGCTGTTCCTTGCCTTTTCTTGGCCATTTCTACTTTGAGCTATGTGCATGGCTGGGCCTAAGACAATGATGTCACAGAAGCCTATCCTGGGGTCCACTGGCCTGGGATGGGCTCCTAAAGTAGTCTGGACCAAAACATTCCAGAAATGAAGCTGCTGGGCTTTGGGGACCTCCCAGAGTCTATGTAGTAAAACCAGGGGTTCCAAAAGAGGGGAGGCCAAGAAAACCTCAAATTAATAGACCAGAACGCCACAGAAAAGTGGGGCAAAGACTACAATCGTGTTTGTGGCATGAGTCTCTGAACCCAGTCACCCCTGCAATCCAGCTGCACACCACCTAGAGCCACCTCAGAACAAGTGTCCAAGCTCAATTGTGCTAAGTCCCCATCACTTACAACCGGAAGAAAATCTATCCAAACTGCTGGGAAGCTCAAGCCTATTGTTTGACATTGAAAGTGTCCCTCCATCAATAGCATCTTACTTCTTTTTATAGAGAAACAACCGCCACCATCTGCTACAGGCGACATATTTTAGGCAGAATTTCAGAACTTAATAGTAACCCAAATTCTTCTTGTTAGATATATTCAGTGAGAAAGAGAATTAAAGCTATCTTGGTGCCTTCGTGAAAAGCAACTTCCACACAACCTGCTACTCATAACAACACAGGCTGGATTCTGGCATTTATGGTTTAATTTTAGCAAATGAAAAAATTGGAGACAAAGTAGATTACTATGTGTGTGTATGTGTGTGTGTGTGTGTGTGTGTAAGAAAAGGTGGCCAATTCAATGCAAACTGAAATTTCAGCTGTGTAGATGAAGATATCAAAGTTAGAGATAAAATAATTCCAAATATCCAAGGTCAGAAGAGTTGAAGACAAATTTTATTCACTCACTTGGGATTTTTTAATGATCTTGATGATAGACAGATAAAATTACTTTCTGAATGCTCAACAGCTTTAGCAAAGATGAGAGACCCACCTGCCCAGCTTGGGTCAGAACTTGCTGAGTGGATGGAGTCGACTGTAGGAAAGGTCTCAGATGAGGGCTCAAGAGGCACACGGAGATGGGTTGTTAGGGGTAATGAGTTCATTAAAGAGTTACTTTTGCCATGGACAGACAGACAGACAGGCAACAGTGTCATGGGGCATCTGAGGAGAGTTCAGGCTCCAGCACCAGGGACAAATAGCATGGTGGGGGTTCTGAAGAGGAGTCTGGGTCTCTTTCTCTAGCTCTCTGAAGTGGGTGTTTCAAAGCACAAGCCAGGCTCTCTGGTCCTCCTGTAGGAGTAAGGGAAGAAGGTTGGAAACAGGATGTGTGGACACCAGCAACATTTCCACGTGTCCAAGATGGAAAACTCACTTCCCCTAGTAAGAAATCCAGATATCTGCAGGCCTGTTTGCTAGAGATTCAGACATGCTATTCTTGGTAGGGGTCTTGTTCATCGCTGTGACAGGGAAGGGGGGCAGCAGGTGCGGCCTGGGAGGCAGTCTGGTCTGGAGTCTAACACTGCAGTGGGAAATAAGAATCCGATTTTGTGGAGGTCTCAGACCACAGCTGGGTGGATCTGATGTGATGATCAGGCTCAGCTTCCAGGCGGTTACTTCCATCTTTGGTACCTGATTTGGTGATTCATTAGCTTCCTGAAGTCTTCCTGCCTTGACTTCTGATCTTCCACATCATGGACCCATCATCGTCTGGGCTTCAGTCTTTTCCTGTAAGGTGGACTAGCAAGTTGTTAGAACACATCTGCAATCCCAGAACACCCCTATGGGGAGATGGTGGCTGGAGACAGGACAACCCCTTAAAGCTCATTGGCTAGAGCTAGCCTGGCATACACAGAGGTGAAACTAGAGACCCTGTCTCAAACCAACACTCGGCATTGTCCTCTGACTTCCACATATGCACTGTGGTCCATGCACACCTACATATGAGCACACACACACACACACACCATATACATACATGCACAAAAGATTTTCACACGTGAGGAAGAGGGGTTACATCAGCTCTGATGTCTCTTCTCATCAAGGTCCTTTTGTTAAAATGTTATTTTTTCTTTTTTTTTTGAGATTACATCATTCCCACCTTACCTCTCCTCCATCCAAAGCCTCCCATATGCCCCTCCCCCTCCTTGCTGTATTGCAAAATCAAGACGATTTTTAATTAATTGTTATCGCATGCGTGTATTTCTAAGTATACACTTGTATTTCTAAGTATAATCTGCTCAGTCCATATAAAGGTACATGTATGTGTGTTTTCAGGGCTGACCATTTGGTACTGGATAACCAGCTGGTGTGCTCTTTTCTCCCACCCCCAGCATTCCTTGCTTGCCTGTAGTTTTTTGTGTAAAGTTGAGGCCTTCTGACCTTATCCCCACTCACTTTAGAGTGTGTATTGTTGTTGTCCTTGGCTTGTTTAGTTCATGATCTCTAGCTACATATTTGTCCTTATATTCACAGATAAGTACAGCCCTCACGCCTCAGCAAGGATACTTCTCTTTGCAATGGACAAGGACACAACCAATCAAAATGCAGAGGTGTGGAGACCAGTCCCAACAGATCATTTACAACAAGTCTGTGCTGTACCTAGGCTCCTTCTCAATGTGGGAGACACTAGCTGTGCTTTTGTTGTGCCAATGGGATTTAATTAAACTGGTGATGTCTGACTTCCATCCACTAACCCCTTCCTGGCACTATAAATAATTCTAAAGTGTGAGACTAGATTTACAGTTATTCTGCTAAAAAGTGTTAATAGCATCCCAAATCACTTTTGAGGTCTATCAGTCATTTTTATTAATAGGTTCTAATATTTAGTGTTGTGGGATATTTGTACAGTGTGAAAATGTATTGCTGTGATTGGTGTAATAAAAAGCTGAACAGTCAATAGCTAGGCAGGGGATATAGGCAGGATTTCAAGGCAGAGAGAGAACTCTGGGAATAAGAAAGGCAGAGACACCAGGAGACACGGAGTAAGCAGGATGTGCAGGAGGAGAGGTAACAGCCACAAACTACGTGGCAGAATGCAGATTAGTATAAATGGGTTAATTTAAGTTATAAGAGCTAGTGGGACAAGCCTAAGCTAAGGCAAAGCTTTCATAATTGATAATAAGTCTCCCTGTCATCTTTTGTGAGCTGGCAACCCTAAGAAAAATCTGTCTACTATTTAGACTTTTTGGAGATCAAAAAAAAGGTTGCCAATGGGTGGAAAGAGATTATTTTCTGGCTGACCGATGTCCGCATGATTAAGTACCCAGACAGTGGCAGCAAACAAATGCTGTGGCTTTTAAATCCTCTCCATATAGACAAATGAATGTGTTTTTCATACCAGCATCACTGCAAGCCAAGGCAAAGAACTGTCAGATGGCCCGAGAATGTCAGATTTACAGTGAGATGTGCCAAGCAGGAGAGATGCTATGGCATGCTGAAAAACAAGCTAAATTAATACCATTTGCATGGTATTTGTATACTGGCAGCGTATAGATCATTCCAGAAATCAGCCAGGATAAATCCATCATGAGCCTGCATGGAACCGCCATCTGTATGCTGAGCTCTGATCTCCTCAGATTCAGTTAGGGATAGTTAGGGGATGATGGTTCTCCAGGCTCAGCACAAAGTCCCGCTTGGGCTCCCATTCAGCAGCATTGACATTTGAATCTGTCGCCAGCAGTGCAGCCTCATCCTGATGGCAGGATTTCTCGTGTTTTGAGTTCCAGTTTCATATTTAATCATAAGAAGTGCTCATGGGAAAGCAGACAGAAAAATTGGAATACATTCAGTATGTCCAAGGGGGACAAACAAAATGTGGCCCCTTGGGGTGGAGAGATGGCTCAGTGGTTCAGGCCATTCACAACTGCCTGTAATTACAACTCTAGGTGATCTGATGCTCTCCTCTGGCCTCTGTAGGTACCCACATGCACATGCACGTAGTCCCAGACAGACACGCACATACACATGAGTAAGAATAAAATAAATCTTTGTTTTTAAAGGTAGTGCCTCTTTGTAAATGCAAATGAGCTGGAAACTTGGAACTAAATAAGGACAGAGAGAGGAAGGAAGAAAGGAAGGGAGGGAGGGAGAGGGAGAGAGGGAGGGAGGGAGGGAGGGAGGGAGGGAGGGAGGGAGAGAGAAGAAGGAAGGGAAAGCCAGAGCTATGCACCCCTCTACGGCAATTGCTTTTCCTGTTCCTCTGCACCAAGGCTGTGCACTGATGAAATTAAATCCAGGTAAAAGGCACTTCAGCAGAAGGCCATTCATTTCCTCCATCTTTTCCCAACAGGAAAATTGACTAAAGTTCATAACCATCTAGAAAAAGAATCAGGTTTTTAATGGTATTAAAAGAGAGAAAGAAAGAGGGAGAAAGAGAGAAAGAGCTCCCTTAAATTGCAGGAATCCTATCTCTCAGCTCTCTGAACCTAGTTCTTCAAAATGCCTGAGGTCTAGAGTGAACCTGAGATGGCACAAAAAAAAAACATAATAATAATAAAAACATAAGTAAATATGAAATGTTTGTCTAAGCCCAAATTAAACTGGGATGGTTTCGTTCTTCTGAGTTTATGTTTATTCATTCATTCAGGCAGCACACATTTATGGAGTCCTTTGCCAGGTACTGAAGGGGTAGGAGGGAACAGCATGGACCAAACCCACCACCTGGGCCAAGCTGGTGTTTTAGAGAGAGACAGACTCCCTGCTTGGTAGCTGACTAACGGACCCTCAGTCAGCCTATCCCAGAGACTCCTGCACATGTGTGTCTATTGCCATGCTGTGCACAGCAGCTACAGAACCTGCCTAGAAGTCCCCCACCCTGGTGCCTGCTGGACTTGTGGACAAAGGCTTTTACTGTGGAGGAAATGTCATGGATACCTCTTTACACTTCTTTCATTTTCACTCTGCTTCTCGAGAAAAGTTGCATGTAAACGGAATATTAGCTTCCCTTTCTATAAAATGAGAAATAGTGATGTCACCCTTTTCGTGGAGGATAGCATATGTAACAAAAGAGACATGGCAGTGACCATGATGATCTGCCCAAAGTCCTATATTTAATTATATTCCCTTTAATTATCTGCAAACAATGGCCCTAAGTGGAAGAGAGAGAGAATACTATTTTTTTAAAAAAATACGGAACACTCTAATACTTACAAGTCCCTAACTCCCCTGTTTCCTTCCCCCACTACACAGTCACGTTTGTCATGCTTCTGTGTTGTCTCTGAATTTAGTTTTTGAGTAGAATTAGATAAATAGAAAAAGAGGACCAGTGAGATGGCTCGGTGGGTAAAGGTGCTTGCCACCAAGCCTGACGACCCAAGTTCAAACCCCAGAACCTACATGGTAGAAAGAAAGAACAGGCTCCTGCCCATTGTCTTCTGAGCTCCACACAGGCACCACAGCAGTTGTGGTGTGCCCTGCCCCCCCCCCCGCCACACACACACACACACACACACACACACACACACACACACACACACAAGTAAATCAATAAATGTAATAAGAAAGAATTCAGAAACTCCATGTCCTTTTCAGAAAACAATAAATAGAAAAGGAGAAGAAACAAAAACAGAAGTAAATAAAAATAAAAGGAAAACAGAAGAAGGAGAAAAGAGAAAGTGTCCGTGGTGTGATCTTGCCACTTTTGGGTTGGGATAGCTCATCTTAACCCAAACCCAGACTGGTTTCTTGTCATCGAAAACAACCAAGGGAAACAAACGCTCTGTGAAGCTCTGTTTAAGTGTGTCGTGTGTAGGAAGGGCTCAGCATCTGGCTCTCTGTTTGGATGAAATCCACAAAATGAGGGAAAGGGAAGGAAGGGAGACAGAAACAAGTGTGTCACCAGGTATCCTGAAGGTGATCTTGCCTTGGGAGCAAAATGGCAAATTCAATTATCTCATTCAATAGACAGAAATGATTCTCACCTCGAAAATACATATTCGCTGCTGAAGATCACAGTACAGCCAATCAAATCACGTTCTTGATTTTATTACTGAGGAGGTTAAGCTTCAAAGCCCCACGTGCATCCCGGCCACCACTCTGCACACACTGCAGTCAGACCTCCCTTTGAAACTCATCAAATTCCTCCCAAAGTCACTGAAGAGCCCATCAACGAGGTTATGGCACACTGCTCAAATCAGCGGTGTCTTTCATATATTTTTAAGTGGTTGTTAATCTCAGAATTAGTTTAGAATACATTACCCTTCAAGGTAAATTAGATCAATAAGGAAAATGACACACAAGCGCCGAATTGCCTTTTTTGATGTTTTCACATCCAATTCATGTGCCAAGAGTGCCAGGCAGGCTCATGACTGTGTCAGCCACCATTAATGATGAAGATCTCAAGTTGTGGGAAGGACCTCATTTTCCCTGTGTCTCTCTCTTCCTGGAAAGTTGCCTACCCAGGCAGGGAGACAGGATGAACAAGTGTGGAATGTCTTCACACCCTTCTCAAGAAGATTTAACTATTGTCGAGGAGAAGCAACTTGTCTGGTCCCTGTCACCCTTGTTGGTGACATTTCAGAGTTCCCTGCTAATAGCTGTGGGATGGAAGAAAGTAAAAAGTGGCAACTTTTAAGGGATCCAAAATAATTGCTGTCTAAAACTCTTCCCATGGTGCCCGTGTGGAGGTCAGAGAACAAGTCTGCGGGCTGACTCGTCTTCATGTGGGTTCCCAGGATGAGACTCAGTTTCCTACCCACTGAGCAAGCTCACCAGGCCCAACACCAGACATCCCAACTTGAACATATAATTTAAAGAAAATCACAACATATTCTTCTCAAGGCTTTTTGGACCCTCTTTCCTCCCAAGACTCCTCTAGAGATAGATAAAATAAGAAGACAAAACAGAGCTGGGCAGTGGTGGTGCACACCTTTAATCCCAGCACTTGAGAGGCAGAGGTGGGTGGATCTCTGTGAGTTCGAGGCCAGCCAACCCCACCCCCCAAAGAAAGAAAAGAAAAAGACAAAACAGAGAGAGAGAATGACAGAATATTGACCATGATTTTTTATTTTTTAACAGGGAGAAAAATAATTCTGGCTAGTATTTCAGAGGAGCACATGAAGCTAGCAAAATGCTGCCAAAATAAGCTCAATTGTTTTTTAAGTTACATAAAATTTGGAAATTAAATCTTTGGAAGAGTCTTCCAATATATTTGGTAGTACAAAAGAGAACTGGAAAGAACCCTGTTTACTCAGGCTGAGTGACAGATTAAAACTTCAAAGACCGTGGAAAGGTTGGAATTCTGCAGGTCCAGAGCCTAATTACAGTGTCTTTTGTGCTGTCTTCAGGCTCCTAAATAGCTATTCCTTGCCCACCCCTGTGTCCGACCTAACACTCTGATAAACAGCTAAAACCTTGGAACATGCTAACTTAACAAAACCCTATTCTCTGCTAATCAAGGGGCTAAGGACACATCAGATAGCATCTGAGGTCTGTAGTCCAGGTTTCTACACTTTGCAGTAATGGCCATTTAACGTTTCCACCAATGTATTTGCAAAGCCCTTTGATTTATGGCTTTTCTTCGTTCTGTTGCTCTAAAACCTCCATGAAACTGCTTCTACGGTGGAACATGGTATTCAGGAAGAACAAAAATGTATATTCCTGGGCCATAATCACTCATATTTGCTCCAGGATAAACCATCTCTTGGTCTCTTTGAGGGGGGAGGCTCTGAATTTGCATGGATGATGAAAAATGAAAAATAAAGACCATCACAGAGCTTAATTAACAGATGTTAAATGACAAGAACAGGATCGCCATAATGGATGCAGGGATGCCTGGAGGAACTATTACCTCCTGTGCTCCCTGTGGCCAGACTGAAGGAAGGAATCCTGTAATTACGGTATCCGATATGGAGACAGGCATGGAGAGGAACCTTTTCTTTTTCCTTTGTAAAAAGTGAGATGATGCCAGCTCCCCAAAATGAGAAAAGTGTGCAGAGCCACATCTTAGATGAACCTTTGCCGTTTAGAGACGAAAATAGCCCACCAGTTCCCTTTCTCTTGCTTCCTTTCCAATTAGAGGCAGGCGGGAGTTGGCTCCTGTGGGGCCTTGTTTCACAGCGTAGAAGACAAATAATCCCTTAATGGTTTTGTTTCCCACACAAACACAGTGACTGACGCAGCATACTGCAATTAAAAATGAAGGAGACACTTATTTGAGATAAATCATACTTTAATTGGCATTTTAAGTGAGGATGTGTTAAGCACAATGACACTGTGAGAGCAGAGTGCGCTCTTCAAGCGAAGTTTTATGCCACCGTTTGTTGTGTGTGGATACATTTGAGCCGGCAAGGAGGCTTCTATTTGACAACAATGGACAGTCTTTCACATTTGAAAAGGATGCACTGTAATACCAGTGAGCCAGCTTCTGCCGGTTCCTTCTGTCAGTGCTCAGGTGACATTTCTTCATGAGCGTCCATGCTTCTGCACTTTGGTGCCCTTCACAAGGGTCGGTGGGGCCTTCCCAGGACAGCTGTTCTACCAACAATTCAGCACACAGTTCTTTGTCCGGGACCCAGCCCTGGTGGGAAGGTGCCGGAAGGAAAGTGCTACCCCGGCTTCCCTACTGTCCCTTCCCTACAAGGGACATCTGAGGGACTCCCTTGCTGTCCCTTCCCTACTGTCCCTCCCAAAAGGGTGTGTATGTCAATGCTTTGCATACATGTGTGTACGTGTGTGTGCACCACGCTTTCAGGTGTTTGTGAATGTGTTGGGAATGCATGTAGAGGTCAGAGGTCAGCACCAGGTGGCTCCCTCTGCCTCTCTGCCTTGTTGTCTGAGACAGGGTCTCTCACTGAACCTGGAGCTCATGGATTCAGCTAACCTGTGTGCCCATAGAGCTCTGGAGATAAATCCACCTGCATTTACCTCACCACCACTCCAGCTCTGAGGTTACGGTTCTGCAGCACCAGACCCAGGTTTTTACGTATGTGTTGGGGATCAAATCAGGTCTATGTCCGCAGGGCAGTCACAGTGCCAACTGAGCCATCTCTCCAGCACCATGAGGGGTTTCTGTTCTTTTTTAAAAATCCCAAATTATTTTGTCAGATTTTGTTCCAGGCTGTCTTTTCGGAGACGATGAAACAGAGGCCTTGCAGACATAGAGTTGCTTACTCAGGGGCAGCGGGTAAATGGGGTTCTTGACCAGTAGAAGAAGAGTAATGTTTAGTTCTTGGCAATGTTTGGGCAGATTTGCTACGGACCTCTCTAAAAGCCTGGATTTCTCAGCTCAAGCTTCCTTAGCTGTGGCCTGTGTGCGTGCACACACACAAAGATGCACACACACAAACAGATGCATGTGTGCACACATATACACAAATGTGCACACATGAGTATCCACACACAAATGCATACAGACACATACACACACACACACACACACACACACACACACATACACACACACACACACCCTGGGCAGCATCTAAGTGTGCTGCTTCCCAGTCTTGCCAGGGACCCTGAGAAGAAGAGATATTACATACCCGGAAGTTCTAGAGGCTCCTGCAACCTGGGGTGCTCTGAGTAGCAAACACGTTTTGCATCTGAACCAAGAGTCCTTGGACTCCCCAAGCAGCTAGAGAGCAACAGCAGAGCGGAGTCACCAACAGAAAACAAAATGAAGATCTCTGTGCTTCTACAGTTCTTGTCAGAAAGGAGAGACTTTTGCAGAAGAGGGGGTGAAGGATAAAAAGAAAATATGGTTACACTGAAAGTGTTGCGGTATCAAACATGGAATCTTGGGAGTGCCCCTGAAACAATCTCATCCAGGCAGGCAAAAGCTGCAGAGCCTCCCACATCTCCGTGCCCCAATATCCGTGTCTGAAGGTCCCCAGTGAGGGGCTCAAGGGGGACACTGGAGGACCGGCCCTTTGGGTTACAGTTTATTAGGAGAGTTGGGGATGCTGTACAAAAGACAGAGAGCAGCACGGAGGGGTGGGGGTCTGATGAGGGTTCAGGTCCGTGAAGCCTCTTCTTACTGCTCTCAGCTGGAGTGAGGTATCCCAGCAAGGATGCAGTCAGGCTCTCCCTGATTCCCAGGCTGTGGGAGGAGAGGTGAAAATCCAGGGGATGGAGTCTTAGGCCCTAACTCTGAGGAAGGGCACATCTAGATGAGGTGTGCCCATTTTATGGGTGGGAGAGATGTGTCACCTCAAGTGACTTTTCGATGTCAGGGAATCTGGTGGGCTTCCAGAATGTCTGACTTTCCATGTAGCATCAGGGATTCCAGAATCAATGGTGAGGTTAGAGGGGTGTGTAGCTTAAGTTTTCCTGACTGGCCCACAGTCAGGACAAATCTCTGACACCCGCCAGTCCCACAGCCACTCAGACCCAACCAAATGAACACAGAGACTTATATTGGTTACAAACTGTATGGCCGTGGCAGGCTTCTTGCTAACTGTTCTTACAGCTTAAATTAATCCATTTCTATTAATCTATACCTTGCCACATGGCTCGTGGCTTACCGGCATCTTCACATGCGGCTTGTCATGGTGGTGGCTGGCAGTGTCTCTCTCTCAGCCTTCCACTTCCCAGAATTCTTCTCTTTGTCCCGCCTATACTTCCTGCCTAGCCAATGGCCAATCAGTGATTTATTTACTGACCAATCAGCAACACACTTGACATACAGACCATCCCACAGCAGGGGTGCACTTGAGCAGCTGTGACCTGGAATTTGGGGACCCCAGAATCAATGATGAGGCTAGAGGGATAAAGAAGGATGCACTCGAGCACCCCTGGCCCAGAATGCAATCACTTCTTCCCTGGAGTCCCGGTACAAGAAAGCCTGGCACTGAGTCACATGCTCTCTTTGGGTGCTTGCCAGGAGGTGTGTAGCTGCAGAGAAACGTGGCTTGATGAGTCCCCACCTTAAACCTAATGGCATCCTAATCCAATGCTCCCGAGCCACCAGAGGACTTTACAGAACAAAGGGTTAATTCCTGAGAGGCGAATCTCTTGGTATACCAAAGGAATGGACATTGTCTCCTACTTAGAAACATGCTGTCCATGATCAGGATGCTCCCATCCATTACATATCAGTCTTCCAGCTAGGTTCTAAAAATTAGTTTGGGTGATATTAGGATCTGAGATTGCAAGACAAAAAAGAAGCAGGTAGGAGCAGGGAGAAAGATGTGTGAGAAAAAATAATGAATGGATAACTGTGACCCTGAGGTTCTGGTTCATATACAGGTCTGGGATGAAGGGGTGATGCTCTGCTCCATCTCCCACCCATGAGTTACAAATCCTGGCTCTCAGTGTGCTGTCTCTTTATCAGGCCATTTTTGCAGATTTATGTCTCTCAAAGTCATAAAGTCCTAAGCACAAGAGTGATTCCACTAATGAATGTCCTCCCACAGCAAGACTCTGCCCTTCCTGTAGAGAGCCCTAAATCCCATGGATCATCACCAGAAATCCACTCAGGGGGAGGAAGGGTATTTCTCCTCACAAACCTTGTTAAGTTACAGAAACAGATCCTGCCTTTGACGCTGGACCTTGATCTACACAGTAATCAAGGGTTCCTCTTTGGGGTATTATAAACCCAGGTCCCTGACCTGTCCCTAACACCAGGGAAGGAGCCCCAAATCTGTTTAGTCCCAGGCTCTTGTGCTAAACAGAATAAGCAGGTACCACGGAGAAGCCTCTAAGGACTTTTCCTCTCAGCCCAAAGCCCATTTGGAAGTGTGACAACATTTTCTCTGCTGGGTTGATTGAGCTTTTCTGTGAACTTGCCGGATTTAGAAGCGAGCAGAGGACATACCTTTGGAGTGTCTTTGAAAGTGATTCCAAGGACGTATTACTAGGGAAGGAAGACATGCCCTAAATGTGGGCTGGGGTCCTGGACTGGATTAAAAGGAGAGATGGGCCAGGCAGTGGTGGCGCACGCCTTTAATCCCAGCACTTGGGAGGCAGAGGCAGGCGGATCTTTGTGAGTTCGAGGCCAGCCTGGTCTACAGAGTGAGTTCCAGGAAAGGTGCAAAGCTACACAGAGAAACCCTGTCTCAAAGCTAAAAAAAAAAAAATAAAAAAAAATAAAAAAAAAAAAAAAAAAAAAAAACCGGAGAGATGGAGCTGAGCACCAGGGTTCATCTCTCTCTGCTCCATGACTGTGGATGTCCCATGACCCACCGCCTCACATGCCTAAAGTGACCTCACCACCACACCTTGCCTTTCAAGATGGACTGTACCCCCCAAACTGGAGCAAAGTCAACCTTTTCTTTCTTAAGTTGTAAGTAAACTTCCTTGCTTGCTTTTAATGTATGTGGGGTTTTGTTTGTGTGTTTGGTTTTTGATCTTTGAGACAGGGTCTCACTGTACAGCCCCCAAGTTGACTGGAACTGGCTGTGTAGGCTGGGCTGGTCTCAAGAGATATGCCCATTTCTCTAGTGCCAAGATTAGAGGTGTGTGGCAGCATGCTGGGATGTAAGCTGCTTTGGCCAAGTGTTGTCACTACAGTGAGAAGGTAACGGTAACATTAGCAAAGGGATCCAACACACAATGGTTGCCAGCCAGAATTATACCACAGATGTCATGGAGCGGTGAGGGAGAGGAGCCACACAGCACTTATCCCGAGACTTGGTAGAGTGTCTCTATTCTCCCCGAGCCCACAGTTTTGTCCCATCTTGTGGCTGGCCATCTTCTCCTTGCAACAATCTGGAAAAATGACTCAAACTTGACCTTATGATTGGCTCTGTCCTTTGGCTGTCAAGTACACACCGCCAGCACAATGATCTGATACAAACAGTGAGCTGACAGGCCAGAATTGTCACTGAGCAGGTTGACTCTGCAGCCACTGCTCGGCTTGGCCCTGATATCACTACCAAGCAACAGATCATTCTGACTTCACTCCATTGCCTTGCAAAGGAAGCCTAGACTTGTATACTTAGGTAGGCTGACGGTATCCACACCCAAAGTTGTCCAAAGTGGCATCTGACTGCTTTTTTTTTTAATATTTATTTATTTATAATGTATACAGTGTTCTGCCTGCATGTATGCCTGCCCGCCAGAAAAGGACACCAGATCTCATCATAGATGGTTGTGAGCCACCATGTAGTTGCTGGGAATTGAACTCAGGACCTCTGGAAGAGCAGCCTGTGCGCTTAACCTCTGAGCCATCTCTTCAGCCCCCCCCCCCCCCCCCCCCCGCATCAGACTCTTAAAGAGCTGGAGAGATAATTCAATCAGTAAAGGGCTTGCAGCACAAGCATGTGGACCTATGTTCCACTCCCAGGACCCATGCTTTCTTTAAAAAAAAACAAAAACAAAAACAACAAAAAAAAAACACCAGGCACGGTGGTGCACATCCGCCCCAGTGCTAGGGGGCAGAACCAAGACAATCCCTAGAATTCCCTGCCAGCCAGCCTAGTCTACTTAGCAAGCTCCAGGCCAGTAAGAGACCCCGACTTAAAAACAAGTTGAAGCTCCCTGCCCCCACACACACACCTGACATACATCTGGCTTAATCAGATATGCAGAACCCTCAGATTCCCACCAAATAACACACCATAACCCTGCTTTGTCATTAAACCACCAGGAGCAGAAGTGTAAGAAGCTGTGTTTTAACTAACATGTAAAGGGCTCTCTTTGAACGGCCTCCACTTCTCGAGAAACCATCAGGGCTGCCTGCAGACTATCTGGCGTTTAAACCGGCTTCAAGACTGCTCCCTGTCTTCACCACCAGCAGCGTTTTCCTTACCATCCTCCCCTGCATGAGGCAATTCACACACTCTGTAATTAAGAAATCCCCTAATTATAGCAAAGGTCTGAGATGAAAGTTACTGTGTTCCGCTAGGGGAATGTCAACTCCCCTGGAAGTGGGAACACGTTAAAGTGAGTAGGTTCTGACAGGCAGCTTGGCTGCTTCTCCTGAATGCCTAACCTCCAGGTACAAAGACAGATTGTTCAGCTCTCAGGTGATGGCTTGGATGGTTTCTGAGTATAAAAATTCAAAATGGTAGAAAGTGGACAATTTATTTAGAGAACAAACAATTGAGAAGGTAGCGTTATGTGGATGGAGGTATTTAAATGAACAGTCCACAACACTTGAGATTATATGTACATTGTGACAAAACAGAGGTGTGTGTGTGTGTGTGTGTGTGTGTGTGTGTGTGTGTGTGTGTGTGTAGACTGAACCTTAGGGAGTTCGTGCATGCTAGGCAAGCAATCTATAACTGAGCTGTAACTCCAGCTCTCTTTTTCCCAGCCTCAGTATTGCCCAGGCCAACCTTGAACTCACTACATGGTCTTGGATGGCCTTCACTGGGTAAGCCAGGTGTGAATGAACCTGCCTTCATCATTTAAAAAAAAAAAACCTCTTAGCTTCATTTCTAGTGATACAGTAACTTTTGTTTTTAGATTGTGCCAAGTTGCTAGACACTAACCTTTGTCACACTTCTTCTGTCCCTCTCTGTAACCTCACTAGCATTTCACTCTCACTTCTTCCACCATTATTATGTTACCTTCTGCTTTCACCTCGAGAACCAACGGGCTCCCTTTCCCCCAGACTGCCATAAGGAGGCAAATCTTATGGAGTATTTCAGAACAACGCCTCCATGGAGGTCTGCCTAATTGGGTTGCGTGGTCTTCAGCGCTTCACAGATTATGTCTTTGTATTTTCATGAGAATTATTTCTGTTGAGTTTTTAAGAAAGATGTTCTGTTGGCAAAGAGCTGTTTGCTGACTGTAATTACCAAATTTTCCCACTGACTGCCCCTCTGGGCAAATCTGCTCAGAGCTACAGCGATTGCTGTGGAGGAAGGCTTGCTGTTTCTGCCAGGAGTGAGTAGAGGTGGGAAGGTTGTTTACACAAACTGTCCTGTGCTCAACTATTTTAAAAGAAGGAAAGAAATTTTTTCAACAATATGATTAATGAAATCATTAGAAAGGATAATTCTTTTCTTTCCTTGGTTTTTTTCAAGTCAGGGTTTCTCTGTATCTCTGTCCTGGAACTCGATCTGTAGACCAGGCTGGCCTCGAACTCACAGAGATCTGCCTGCCTCTGCCTCTCAAGTGCTGGGATTAAAGGCATGCATCACCACCAGCCAGCAGAAAGGATATTTCTATGGACTAGTTGAGAGATGTGTTGTGCATTCCTCGATGTTCAGATATGGAATCTGAGAATGAAAAATTTAAAGAAGAGAAGCTGGGATTGAGAGGACTCAGAGCCAAGCTTACCATTGCCATTCCAAACAGCAACCTTGAGGCCAGAGTTCTGAGCTCTGTTTCTGGGGGAGGAAGGAGGGGGCACTGCATTTCAGATGCTCTAGTATTGGAAAGTTGTCGGCCTCCCAATTTTCTTAGAGTTTCTTCACTTCAGAGGGAAACTGGCAACGTTCCTAGTTCCTCCATGATCCAACAGAGAAGCCAAAAGCCTTAACTGGGTTCCTGGTTGGTATAATTTGTGTGTGTGTGTGTGTGTGTGTGTGTGTGTGTGTGTGTGTGTGTGTGTGTTAATTTTCAACTACAGCAGGATTTTTTTATTTTTGTTTCATGCTTAAACATGAAAGGAATGGCATTGGAGAGAAGGGAGACAATGACCTGTCATTTTGAAGTTATATGTGTTCCGAAACCAAACTTTCTTGAGAATATCCTCTAAGAATTCCTCCCCCACACTCACAGTGCTTATCGAAGTTCCACAGGTGAGGATGCAGGGTGTGTGGTGAAGGTGGTCAGGGTAGAGCTCCCACGCTCAGCTTCTACTGCAGGAGATTCATCCCTCGGGTACGCTTACACACATCCCCGAAGACCACCCAACACACACTTTCAAAGGCAGCCACAGAGCACCGAGATTTGTATGCCCACCAATAGACTTAGGAAAAAAGTTCAGTTCGTCCAAGCGATAGAATGGAGACCAGGCGGAGATCAGTAAGAAGGTGTTCTGGAGAAACCGTCCAAGGAGCACTATGAAATGAAGTCACCTCCACTGTGGATGAGACTGTGACACTTCTACACTTCTGCAGCCTGTGTCCCTCCACACAGATGAGCAAACCTTCGGGAGACCAAGTATCAGCAGCAAGTGCACAGCTGTCACACTATCTGCCCTAATTAAAAAATAACAGTTACTGACCAGGAAGAGGAGCTTAAAAACATATCAATAGGGACTAAATCAATAACAGAGCCAACAGATGTTAGAGCAGGTGAACAGAGTGACGTCAGAGCAGTTGGCCACTGCCAACGCCCAACTAGACACTGAAAGAGCCAAGTGAGGCTTTCACAGATGAAAGCTAGAAAATGGGAGATTTTCAAAATATGTTAGGGGCTGGCAAGATGGCTCAGTGGGTAAAGATGTCTGCCAGCAAACCAGTGACCTGAGTTCAGTCTTAGCCAGAAGCCATCTCTTCTCTGCCTTTGAAAATAATATTTCGTTGTATTGATTGTGTTTGCACTTGTTTGTGGGAGCGGGCACAGGTCAAGACAATATGCAGGAGTCAGGTCCCTCCTTCTTCCATGTGGGTCCAAGGGACTGAAGTCAGGTCACCAGGCTTGGCAGCGAGTACCTCTAACAGATGAGCCGTCTCACCAGCCTGGCTCATCAGGAGCATCCCTGATTTGACTGTGAACTCTCCTGCCAAGAACAATGAAGGCCAGGGTTAATGTGTTTTCCCTTTTGCTATTATGTCAAGCAATGTTTTTGTGCAACACACACACAAATATACACACATATACATACACACACATTTACACACACACACATATATATACACATATACACCACATATATACACACATACACACATATATACACATACATACACACACACACATATACATGCAAACACATACACATATACACACATACACATGCAGCACACATACACACACAGTACACATATACACACACACATACATACACACATATACATACACATACACATACACAAACACACACACACACACACACACACACACACACACACACACACACACACTACAAAGCTCTCAGAGTGCAGTAAGTCTCACCCTCACTGAGCCTGAGGAGCACTGAAAACCAGCCTCTGTCTGACCTCTTTCCACAGTGATGGGATCGGACCTCCAAGGAACAACTGGGTGACTACCTGTACAAAGGGCATAGAGGGATGTGGGACAACCTGACTTAACCAGCTCAGTTCACTTCAGCTGCATGATAGACTCACATGGGAGACACATGAGGGTCTCAGCAGCATCACAACAAATTCGGAATCATCGGGGGTGGGGCCTGAGCAGTCATCACTCAAAAACCAAACAGAGCTGGGCTGGGAATGAGGTTCAGGTACCAGAGTGCCTGCCTAGTGCACAGGAAGCCCTGGGTTGGATGCCCAACATTGCACCAAACAGGGGTTGCTGCACACCTGTCATCCCCACTCCCAGGAGGCGAAGGCCCAAAGAATCCGGTTATCACAGCTGCATAGCAAGGTGGAGGCCAGCCTGAGACTTCGGAGCCTATCTCAACAGAATCAAAAGCACAATACAACAAAATATGGCTAACATGAGCAGCAAAGAACTTTGTTACACAAAATAATATAGACTCGAGATGTCTGAAATACAAGCAACTTTCCAAAGACTCTCCAGAAGGGAGGGAAATCAGGAATAAATTGACTCCCTGACAGTCCTCTGTGCTCAGAGCAATCACTGGGATCAAGAAAAGCTCTTAGTAATTCATGGGAATCCACAGAAATTTGGAGGACTTTTTATTTTTATTTTTTATCCATCCTTTCTGTTGACAGTTTTTAACCACAAGCCTCAGAAAAGAAAGGTCACCCTGGTCCATGGTGGCGCCCTGGGTTCCTTTCCCCAGCTCTGACACCTTCAGTTTAATCTTTGCAACCCTGAGCCTTGACCTTTCCAGCAGCAGGTTATGCTCATAACTCTCCTGCCTCCTAAACATCTGGCCATTAACCCCACACCCTCATCCCTTAATTCCCACAGGGCAGCTGTTGGCAATTAGCACTTCTCAGGTTCAGACCTCCAAAGGCCTCCTGCCGGGGTCTTTCTGTAAATAGCGTCAACTAGTTATCAAAACTGATATAAGAACTTGAGGGGCAAACACAGCAGTCTTTCCAGGCTCACGGTGGGTAATATTCAAGGCACCCCTCCCTCGGTGGACATTTGAAATTGCCTATAGCAGCCAACCCTATGTATACCTAAGGATGTTTTTTCTATATATCATAGATAACTATGATAGAGTTTAATTTATTATCTAGGCACAGGAATGTTAGGACACAGGCCAGCCTCTTTAAGTCACTCTTAAGAGGCCAGAAGACACAACTATAAGAAATCAGGCCACACACCATGCAGCTCATTCTCTCTCTCTCTCTCTCTCTCTCTCTCTCTCTCTCTCTCTCTCTCTCTCCTTCCCCCCTCCCTCCATCCATCCATCCATCCCTCTTTGCCTCCATCCATCCATTCCTCTTTCCCTCCCTCCACACCCCCCTCTCTGGGACAGAGTTAAAAAAAAAAACACACAAAATAGCTTCTTAAGCTTTATTTTTTTTTTTTATTTTTTTTTTTTAATTTTTTTTTGGTTTTTCAAGACAGGGTTTCTCTGTGTAGCTTTGCGCCTTTCCTGAAACTCATTTTGGAGACCAGGCTGGCCTCAAACTCACAGAGATCCGCCTGGCTCTGCCTCTCGAGTGCTGGGATTAAAGGCATGCGCCACCACCGCCCCGCTTTATTTTATTTTTAATTATGTGTGCATGTGCCTGTGTGTACATGTGCATGAGTGCAGGTGCCCTCAGATGCCAGATCCTTAAACACCCACAACTGGAGTTACAAGAGTTTGGGAGCTGCCTGACATGGTATGCTGGATACTTTGATGTCAACTTGACACAAGCTAAAGTCATCAGAAAGGAGGAAGCCTCAATTAAGAAAATACCTCCATAAGACAGGGCTCTAGGCAAGCCTCTAGAGCATTTTCTTAATCAGTGATCAATGAGGGAGGGCCCAGTGCATTGTGGGTGGTGCCATCCCTGGGCTGGTGGTCCTGGGTTCTATAAGAAAGCAGAATGAGTGAGCCATGAGGAACAAGCCAGTTAGCAGCTCTCCTTCATGGACTCTGCGTCAGCTCCTGCCTCCTGGTTCCTGCCCTGCTTGAATTCCTGCCCTGACTTCCTTCAATGATGAACAGCAATGTGGAAGTGTAAGCCAAATAAACCCTTCCCTCCCCAACTTGCTTTTTTAGTCATGGTGTTTCATCACACCAATAGTAACTCTAACTAAGACACATGGGTGCTAGGAATCTAGCTTGGGTCCTTTGTAAGATGAGCACCTTCCTAACCACTGAGCATCTCTCCAGCCTTGGGCTATGGTTCTTATAGCTCCTCATCTGTGATACCTGGTTCCTCCATGCTCCTTGTTGTATTGAACCAAATCATGTGGTACAAAGCTTCCTGAGGCCCCATGAAACCATGTAAAATTCGAGTATCCCTCTGTTTGGCTGATTATGGAAGACTTCTAGGGAAGATTTCTCTGAGGATGCTCCTCTGCTCCACCCCAAATGCCTCCACCCCACACACACCATCTCTCTGTCTCTCATGGTGGCTATCTGTTTTCCTATCTCTCTTATTCTCACTCTTAATGCAGCTCTTTTCCAGGTTTTAAGGTAAGTCTTTCCTTCTCTTTAAGGCCTTGTCCTTGAGGTCCTTTCTCCTAATAAAACTCGTTTTAAAAAGATACTATCTTTATTTTTTGAACATCGTACATACATACAACATATTTTGATCATAGTCACCTCCTACTCCTCCCTTCCAACTCCTCCCAGATCCACCCTCACCCTCACCCACACCCAACATTATGTATTCTTTTTTTTCATAGCTCATCAAGTCCAACTTGTGCTGCCCAAATGCTCATGGGCCATCGCCAGGAGTGCGGTTGACCTACCAGGGGCCACACCCTTAAAGGAAAACTGAGTCTCTCTCTCCAAGAAGCCATCAACTGTCTATAGCTCTTCTGTTAGAGGTGGGAGATCATGAGCCCCTCCATGCCCCTTGCTGACTGGCTTGATCTAGTATAGGTCTTGTACAGGCATTGACAGCTGCTGTGAGTTCATGAGTCATGTCCAGAGGACACTGGGTCAATAAAGCTCATTCTTGAAGGATAATTACTTGTCAGTGTACTTTTTACACAAGCTCAACTGTCTTTTCTCTTTTTTTCTTACAGTTAATGATAATTCCTGGAAAGAAGCTGTGTCTGCCAGGACTGGTTCAAACTAGTGATGTGGAGAGATTAGAATGTTGCAGGAACTTTCTGAGGGGCTAGCTTCAGCCCCCTGAATAGCAATCCCTTGCCCACCTCTGTGGAAGAACTAACATCTTAATAGATAAAAACCTTTGGAATCTATTAAGCAAAAGTTAAATCATCTGAGGCTATAATAGAGATACCCCATTTTGCTGTAACCATCTCCAATGTATTTATGACTTTCTTTATTTTGTTACTCTAAAACTCCCTGAAAATGCTTTTACATCAGAAATGTGGAACTTGAAGTGACCTATGGCCATAGTCATTCAAATTTGGCTCCAGAATAATCCATTTCCCTTTCACTATGAGGTATAAGCTGTGTTTTTTATGTTGACATTGTCAGAGATTTGCTACCATAAGAACCAGATAGAAAACTGTAAATATGCACTGTGCTCAGAGCTGGGGGACTGAGGTCTCCTTCTCTCCGTAAATGTCTTATTGCTGTGCTCTCCCATCATGATGGTACAAGCTGACATGGTGCCAGCATTATTAGGTAGTATGCAGTGAGTGGTGCAGGCCCATGGCACAGCATCAGCTTCCACACAGGATCACTTGAATGCAAACATAGCCACATCTGAGTGTTGATCTGATAAACAGAATGATTGCTGAGTAATGTGCTGTGGAACAATCCTTTTCTACTCTATGAATATATATTACTCTCACTGGTTAATAAAAACCTGACAGGCCAGTAGCTGGACAGGAAGTTAGGTGGGAAAGCCAAACTGAGAATAATGGGAAAAAGGAGGGCAGAGTCAGGAGAGATGTCTGCCAGTCACCGAGCAAGCAGGACATGTAGAAAGTTAGGTAGCAAGCCACGAGCCACATGGAAAAGCATAAATAGAAATATGGGTTAATTTAAAAGTAAAAGCTAGTTAGTAACAAGCCTGAGCTATTGGCCAATCATTTGTAATTAATATGAGCCTCTGTATGGTAATTTGGGAAGCAGTTGCCAGGTATTTGGGAACAGGCAGTCAGGACAGGAAATGACCATTTACATATGGCATTTCAATGTGTGGCCAAAATTTCCACATAAACCAGACAAAGTTTTAAAAAGGATTCTAGACATACAAAAACAGAGTCAAGCATGGCTTCTTGGTAGCTGCCTTTTCTCTGGTGGGCACAACTTTTTGGCTCAGTGTTAGCAGCAAAACAGATAGCTCTTTTAAGAGGCCCTGCTACCAAAGACTTAAATGATGTTTATGAGCAACTGGTCACATGCTACTCAGTGATGACATGGACTTAGAAACTTCCCAGAGTTGGGGTGGTAAACATGGTTCCCAGAGCTTGGCGGTAAACATGCCCATGAGACTAGCCTTTCAGGGAACTGAGTGGGAGGAGCCAGAACCAGCACATCATGCTCTAAGTTACACAGCAGTTTTTTGCTCATGCAGACAGTAAGGACAGATTCAGACAAAAAGAGCCTCTGAACAGGTTATGGTGTATATAAAAAAATATGTGTGGGCTTGGGAGAAAAAAGAGAATATATACAGTCTTAGATTAAAAAACATGGTTTTAAAATAAAGTCCTTAAAAAAGAAATAGAGTAATAATAAAAAATATAATAAGCCATGTAAAGATGGAAAATACACAGACAGTCTAGATACTATATGTTATTGTGTTGTCTTTACATTTTTGATGGTTAATGAACAAATGATAACTGCTGAGAGACATTTGATTATGAAAGCTGCTAGATTAAACCAATCTATATATTTTAAAATAACTTGACTTAAAATTTTAATTCAAAAGATATGTTATTTTGGGAAAGAGATTCTGCTTTTATTTTCACAGGAAATGATAGGCTCTGGATTCATTCTGGGTTAGAAAAACCAGGTTTGATCAATGAAGACCCCCTAAAAAAATCTCTGATGGGAACAGATGGCCCAAATGAGCCAATGTTTCAGAGTGCCTCTGTCACAGTTTCCTCTGAGTTCTGCATCCAGAACAGCTTCAAGGCTGCTAGCTAAGATGATCCAACCTCACAGACTGTTCCAGTCAGGACTTGATTATAATCCTAAACTTTCTCAGGGCTCCCCCAAAGATTACCAATGCCCCCAATCAATAGGAAGTAGTCTAGAAAACTATGCCTACATTCCCAAAAATAAATTATGCATGTTTGTCATTGTTTAGGGGGGGTTGGTTGTTATGGATAATGATCAGGAAAAAAGCTAAGCAAAGGAGACTAGATTCAGGGATTTTGTTCTGAAAACAAAAAGGAGGATATAAAAAACAATAGGATAAAAGAGTAGATTATTGAATCTACTTTAATCCAAAAAGCAACTATTAATCTTACATATTTACACTGACATGAATTTTTGTTTACTGATACAAATTTAAATTAATTTTGTTACACTGTATGTGTATTTATACTCTTGTTTAGGGTGTTATGTTTATGCAGCTCATTTTATTTTTTTTCTTTATTTTTTTTCCTTTTCCTTTTTTTTTCATTTATTTATTTATTTATTTTTGAGTAGAACCAAAACTTATTCTAAGCCACAGTCAACCTAGGGTCCCCCCTGCAGCTCATTTAAAAATGTAATATATAATTAAGAAATACAGATTAATAGTCATCTATAATAGCAAACTTATCATCATGTTAGTTAGGTTTTCAAGGTCATACAGAGATATATTTCAGGCCAGGAGGTGGTGGCATATGCCTTTAATCCCAGCATTCAGGAGGCAGGGCCAGACAGATCTCTGTGAGTTCAAGGCCAGCCTAGTCTACAGAGTGAGATCCAGGACAGGCACCAAAACTACAAAGAGAATACACAGAGAAACCTTGTCATGAAAAAACAAAAAACAAAAAAGAATAGAAGAAGAAGAAGAAGAAGAAGAAGAAGAAGAAGAAGAAGAAGAAGGAGAAGGAGAAGGAGAAGGAGAAGGAGAAGGAGAAGAAGGAGAAGAAGAAGAAAAAAAGAAAGAAAGAAAGAAAGAAAGAAAGAAAGAAAGAAAGAAAGAAAGAAATATATTTCAGATAGATAGGCAATCTTCAAACACTTCAAAGACCTACAGAACATGGCATTTAAAATGTTTTAAGAACTTAAACTTTTCTCAACAATGAGACAGGTCTGCCCCTGGCAGCACCAATTACTTCACAGAGGATGATGGGCATCTAAGAAACTCCATGTGTAGTTTGTTTTCTTTATGACAAAAGCTAGTTATGTGGGCAAAGAAACTGCCCTTGCCTCAATTGCTGACAGTTACTGTCCAAACTGAACCAGGAGGGTGCAACAAAGGTGACTGCCAAACTTTGCCAAGACAAGGTAGGATAGTCCTTCAAATTACCCTGCTTCACAGGAAAATCTGTCAGATGTTATAGGTCTGTAGGCCAAAGATGGATGCCCCAATATTACAGAGAAACTTTGGTGACTGTCCAGGCAGCCTGATGTCCCTGTCATTAGGTAACATTTCATCCTTCTGGGGTCTTTGATAGAGTTGAAGACTATATAGTTATAGTTTTCCTTAGTTATAATAGAAAGTAAATCAGATACAAAACCATAGACTCACCAAGAAAAGATACATATTTTCTCTAATTTTGCCAAATGCAAATGGATTAGATATTGTTACTGTAATTCTTACTTAGTAACTGTTTTTGTTGTATATAGTTTTACTATATTAAGGCTAAAATCTTCCTTTTAATTATACAAAAAGGGGGAAATGCTCTGGAACAATCCTTTTATATACTATGAATGTATATTACTCTCATTGGTTAATAAAAAACTGACAGGCCAGTAACTGGGCAGGAAGTTAGGCAGGAAAGCCAAACTGAGAATGATGGGAAGAAGGAAGACAGAGTCAGGAGAGATGTCAGCTAGCCACCAAGAAGCAAGACATGCTAGAGGACAGGTAAAGCCATGAGCCATGTGGCAATACATAGATTAATAGAAATGGGTTAATTTGCCGGGCGGTGGTGGCGCACGCCTTTAATCCCAGCACTCGGGAGGCAGAGCCAGGCGGATCTCTGTGAGTTCGAGGCCAGCCTGGACTACCAAGTGAGTTCCAGGAAAGGCGCAAAGCTACACAGAGAAACCCTGTCTCGAAAAAACCAAAAAAAAAAAAAAAAGAAATGGGTTAATTTAAATGTAAGAGTTAGCTTGTAACAAGCCTGAGCTATCAGCCAGCATTTATAATTCATATTCATCCTCTGAATTAGTTATTTGGGACCAGGCAGTCAGGACAGGAAAATTCCACCTACATATAGCAGTAACAAGCCTGAGCTATCAGCCAATCATTTATAATTAATATAAGCCTCTGTGTGGTAATTTGGGAAGCAGCTGCTGGGTATTTGGGAACAGGCGGTCAGGACAAGAAATGACCACTTACACTAATGAGCAGGGAGCACACTCAGTGAGGATGTGAGCAAAGGGATGACTCACACCCAGGCAGGATGAGGCAGGGTGCCCTGAGATTTCATCATGTCACTCAAGGCAGCATGCAATGTAAAACCTAAATGAAATTGTTTACTTTTGGAACTTTCCATGTAAGCTTTTCGGACTACAATGGACTATAGGTAGCTGAATCCAGAACAGAAGATAAACTGAAGATAAGTTAGGACTACTATATTCCCCAGAGCAGTGTTTTCTGACTGTGACAGACACAAACTGGGTGTCCAGTTTGATGGCACATTCTTAAAGCAGGAGGCCAATGATAAATTGCAAAATGTATCATTTCCAAAGCAGGTGTTTGGTACAGTACATGCACTTGCTTATTCATTCACTTGCTGTGGGATGGTCTGTATGTCAAATTGCTCTGATTGGTCAATAAATAAAACACTGATTGGCCAGTGGCTAGGCAGGAAGTATAGGTGGGACTAACAGAGAGGAGAAAAGAAAGAACAGGAAGGCAGAAGGAGACACTCCCAGCCACTGTGATGAGAAACAGCATGTGAAGATGCCAGTAAGCCACGAGCTACATGGCAAGGTATAGATTAATGGAAATGGATTAATTTAAGCTGTAAGAACAGTTAGCAAGAAGCCTGCCATGGCCATACAGTTTGTAAGCAATATAAGTCTCTGTGTTTACTTGGTTGGGTCTGAGCGGCTGTGGGACTGGCAGGTGAGAGAGATTTGTCCTGACTGTGGGCCAGGCAGGAAAACTCTAGCTACATTTACTCATTCCTTTCAACACCTTCGTGGGGCATGTTCCCCAGGTCTGGCACCCTTACATGCTCCAACACAAACTCCATCCTTTAAAATCATAGCAACTGGAGAAGAATTCAAGTAACTCAACCATCAGTTATACAAAATGAGATTTCATAGTGAGAGATGACACATAAGCTACATTCCCAATGATGGGGACTCTCTGCAACTTCTCTATACCTCAGGTTTCTTATCAAGAAAATAAATCATTAATAATATCAGGAGGCTGAAGAGATGGCTCAGTGTTTAAGAACACTGGCTGCTCTTCCAGAGGACCAGGGTTCGATCCCCAGCACCCACATAGTGGCACACATGGTGAACAGACATAAATTATATGAATAAATCTAATAAACTTTCTTTTTAAACGCTATAAAAGAAGGCTTTTGCTGCATTTGCTGCCAAGCCTGACAGCCTGAGCTTGATTCTACAGGACCTACACACTAGAAGGAGAGAACACATCACATTCGTAAAAGTTGTCCTTGACCTCCATATGCATGCCATGGCATATAAGCACACTTCTTCCTCTCTCTGTGTATAAATAAATGTAACAAAAAAGAAATTACAAAATAAATAAAAGGATGCTCTAAAAAGAGCTAAAGAAAATAGAAACCCAATGGACCATGGGCATGGTGGCCCTTGCCTACAATCCAGCACTCTGGAAGGAGAGGCAGGAGGATCAGGAATTCAAGGGCAGCCTCAGGTACATACTGAGTTTGAGGCTAGCATGGACTACATGAGATCAAGTTCAAAAACTTAGTAAAATAAAAGCCTAAACTCAAGAAAACAGAATCCACTTCAGGAGGTTTAGCAGCTGGATAGAAAGTTCATATATCACTAAAAGGGTCCAAAATGTATGGTTTAAATCCCATCTAGAAAGACATGTAAAATTCACACATTTTTTTTTAACTTTCAAGTGTTTCTTATAGCTTTTTATGAGACATGTTTTTGGCCTAAATCTGTCATCCACAGGCAGACATTAGCATTTCCTGGGAAGGGCTAACTAGGAAGAGAAAGCAGAATGAACCAAATTGACCAGAGTTTGTTTTAAAGGTCTGTGTATATCAGAAAGGCTTCCCGAAGGTACAGACTGGAATGCTCATCTCTGAGGAACAGCTACGGGGTGGAGGCTCTGGGTAGATGGTTTTAAATTCACTAAGCAAAATACATGTTGAACAACAGTATTGTATTTGCCATTCACCAGGCAGGGCATCACAGCTGGCCCTTGCTGACATTTGGAGCTGGGTAAACCCCTGCTGTGCGGGGTGCTGTCCCTTGTGAACAAAGCTTAGTGGCATCTTTAGCTCCTCCCTCTTGAGACACCAGTGGTACTCACATCAGGCTGCATAGGCAGAACTGTCTCCAAACATCACCAAATCTTACCTGGTGAGGGAGTGGGGAGATGGGAATCAATCCCACTGCCCACTGAATCACTCACTACCCAAAGATACCAGGGATGAAAATCACGGTCTCCCTCTCTCTCTCTCCCTCTCCCTCTCCCTCTTCTCTGCCTAAAAAGGCTGCCATCTTGTTGCAAGGAGAAAAAAATAATAATATATATTATTGTAACACATAATTATTCTGAACTTGTTCATGTCATTGATTATTTGTCTATGTGCACGTTACATAGGAACACCTGCATTACACAGTGGTTAGCTATGGACAGAACTAGAGACCAGCTTCCAAGTCTGGATTCAGTACCGATCGCTTAGTAAGTGTGTGATTCATGGCATGTCATTTCACCTATCTAAAAAAGACCATTTGCCAGAAGATTGCCAAAAATGGGCCAGGGAGATGGCTCAGCAGGAAAAAGCGCTTGCCAGGAAGCCTGATGACCTGAGTTCAATCTCTGGGACCCACACAATGAGCAAGGAAAGAACCCTCTCTGCAAGGTCATTCTCTGACCTCCATATGTGCATTGTGACACACGTGTCCCTCTCCCTCCCCAACACACACACACACACACACACACACACACACACACACACACACACACACCACTTTTAAAAAAGGTTGAGGCTGGGTGTGGTGGTGCAAATCTTTACTCCCAGCACTTGAGAGGCAGAGGCAGACTAATTTCTATGAGTTCAAGACCAGCCTCGTCTGTATAGTAAGTTCCAGGCCAGCCAGGGCTATATAGTGGAGACCCTGTCTTAAAAAAGAAAAAAAGAAAAAGAAAAAAGAAAAAAGAATAGCTGATTATTGAAAGCACTAAATGATCAAAGGTTGACAGGCACAGCCTGTAAAGTATGGTCAGAATTCAGGCAATTTGCTCCACATAAGTCAACTGTTGATTCCCAGGGGAGGCAGAAAGGACTCTCGAAGTCTGTAACAAGTGGTACACAGTGTGCTTTACACACAATAAACTCTGCAAAGGAGGAGGGGTTTGATGTCTGTTGCCTGATCCTTTCTCATTCCCTAGGATGCTGTAAGTACCAACAGAGCAGAGTAGTGTTGAGAACAAGAAAATCCTCAGGACGGCTCATGGGGGCTTCTGGTACCAGCACGTAGGGCACTCCCTCCCTTCAGTTGTCATGAGTGATTATTGGCTGCCAGTCACCAAGATCTTTTCTGTCCAAGACTCTTAACAGAAGGCAGCTCAGGCAAAGGTTTGCAGATTCTGAGATCTTCACACACTTGTCCCTCACCACTGGTGCCAGAAAGGTGCCAGGCTTGCCAGGAAGCTGGGATGTTGCTAGCACAAGCTGAGAAGGGGGGAAAATGAGGTGGGCACTTGTGGCACTCCACGCAGACTCTCGCCCACTCTGACCATCTGCTTGTTTATGTTCTGGCTCCACTGAACACCGTGAAGATGAAGGACAGAAGAAACTAAAGTGAAAATCTGACTTCAAGCACTCAGACTTAGAGTTCTGGGTAGAGCACTATCTCGCCTTACCTGTGACATTTCCCAGTGCCTGGATTTCCTGACCTGGGGGCAGAGATGGAAACAAGAAGGGTGAGACGGGAAGAGCCACCACAGAGGAAGACTTGGGGTGTCTTGGTGTGTTCTGGCTTCTCTATATGTGTCCCAGCGTCCTCCTGTAGTTCTTTAGTAGAATGTTAAGGGTCCTTGCCCAGATTCACCCTTAGCCACATGTCTTATAGCCACATGCCTTAAGTACATTAGCGTCTCCATGAGTTCAAGGAAATGAGGAGGGCATGAACAGAAGTTTCTTCACTCCCTAGATGTTCCTGTGAGGTCTAGAGAACAGGGTGGCTCTGAGAACAGCAGGAGACCATCTTTGAGACGACTGACATGGTGCCTGACCCTGATAGGTGCAGAAGCATCTTCCTGTCTGCAAACTGAGAGTCACATGGTCCTTCCTCTGCCATTGTTGGGGCTAAGTCACTTTAATACAAATCTTGGCCATCATGCCATTGCAACCCTTTCTATTTCAATACACTTTTCCAAGAAAAATGGAGACTTATGTGACCACAAAGCCACTGTCATCACCAAGAATTACTAGATCCATGATATCCATATAATATCAAGCTCATATCTAAATCTTTCTCATCTTTAAAAAAGCCCTTAAATTATACTTAAAGCCTGTGTGTGTGTGTGTGTGTGTGTGTGTGTGTGTGTGTGTGTGTGTGTGTGTGTATGCTGTATCAGAGGACAACTTGCCGGAGTCATCTCTTTCCATGTGAGTTCTGGGGCTTGAACTCAGGTCTTCAGGCTTGGTGGCAAGTGTCTTTACCTTCTGAGCCATCTCACTGACCCCTTTCTCAGCTGTCTTTTGCACTCCACAGTCTTATTGCTCTAAATATCCTATTTGACAAAATAAGTGGGAGTTGGCAGCCTCGTGTTGCTCTCACATGAAGGAGAGAAAATGGAGGAAAGGAAAACGTATCTTACATTTTGAAATCCAGAACTAAAAATGCTGAGCCCCAGATCCTGCCGTCTCAACTCACAGGTACACTGGTTCTAGAGGCCTTGGATAGTAAGTCACTGTGGCCAAAGATGCTTGCCCTCCTGCTCAGGTCTCAGGTAGAACCTGGGGAAGCAAACACATGCGTGAGTCCTGTGTGCCTGGCGCTGAACACAGCATTGCCACGCAGAAGACGGTTGCTACGTTAAGTCACCCAAAAAGTGTCTGCTGAGCACCTGTGATGCCTGTGCTGTTACAGATTAAACAAGGGTCCAACCATTTAAGGTCCTTGACTCTGGGACTGGGGAGACTGCTTAGTTGGAAACTGCTTGCTCTACATGCATGAGGACCTGAGTCCAAGTCCCCAGCACTGCCAATGTAAAAAGCCTGTATTCCCAGTGGGGAGGCAGAGACAGGTAGATCCCTGGAGCTCACTGGCCAGTCAGACTAAGCCAATCAGTGAGCGCCAGGCCAGTGAGAAACTCGGTTAGAAAAAAAATAAAATGGAGATCAATTGAGAAAGATGACCAAAAATCTGGTCTCTACACACATATGTGTGTGCACACATACACAAGCACGCACACACACATACACCCAACATGCATACATACAAAGATCCTTGATTCTACAAAACTTAGATGACGGTGGAAGCACAGAGAAAACAATCAATTAGTTGTGTGACAGACAGTGACACAAGCAGAAGTGGTTGGACTGGGTGAAGGGGGGCAGAGCTTGGATGAAGCCAGAGAGTGGCTCGGAAGACACTCTAGGCAGAGCGTAACTGGCACGTTGAAACTCTGCAGTGGAAGAAAAGGTGATAGGTCAAGCAAAGGGGGAGGCCTCTGGTGGCAGGAGAGAGTACAAGGTAGGAAGGAGCTGAAGTCACACATTGGTGAGGCAGGGGCATGCCATCTGGAGTAGGCTAACAAACCCCTTCTCACAAAGCCAGGCAGTAGTAGTTACACTCTGTAAGTCCTTTGATCTTCATGAAATTGCTCAATTCTGCCATCATAGAGGGAAACTTGCCATAGATAATATATAAATGAATGGGCATAGTTATACTGCAGGAAATCCCACGCATGGTAGCAGGTGAGATTTGGCTCAGTCTTCTACCCTGTGATCTAGGGCTTTATAAGACCCGGTAATTAGCATGGATTTAATTAGAAGCACAGTTAGAAGGCACTGGAGTATTTTAAACAGGAGAACAATATAATTTAATTCACTTTTTAGTGATGACCATGGCTGTTCTTCATGCACTATAGAAAGGCAAGCTCAGAGGCCAGAAGACAAATAGAACACACAGGAAGCTGTGATGCTTCATTTTGATTGACAATTTCATGAAACTTAGAATCATACCAGAGGTGAGTCTATTTGAGTCTCCAGAAATACTCAGCTGAGGAGGGAAGCCTCACTCCCCCTCAATGGGTGACACTGTCCTATGGACTGGGGTCCCACCACGAATAAAGGGAAAGTGAGCCATGCACCATCATTCATCTGTTTCAGTGTGAGCAGCTGCCTCAAGTTCCTGCCTCTATGCTAGACTAGAATCTTAAACCACAAGCCAGAGCAAGCCCTTCCTTCCTCACGCTGCTCTTGCCGAACTTTGTCACAGGAATGAGAAAACAGCTGGTGTTGAGGTTAGCTATACCCCAGGCAAGAGAAAGTATAGTTTGGACACAGTAGCAATGCACAGCCCAGTAAGTGGTCACACTCAAGGACATGGCATTGGTTAAGGATCAGATGTGGGGTGTTGGGAATGGGCTTGCTATTAAAGAGATGAGTGTCACCTTCTGAGATATCATAGAGTAACCACCAGAGTTCATCAAAAGAATGTGGGAGTGATGTCCCACTCATGCATCCAGTGCCGGGGAGGCAGAGACAGGCAGACCCCTGGTGCTCACTGGCCCACCAGCCCAGCCTGCTTGGTGAGCTAGAGCAGCAAGAGATCTTGTCTCATAAAGCAAGGTTGATGGCATCTGAGAAGGAGCATTACCCACACAGACCCATGTGCACCTGAACACACACGGAAACATACTGCTGCATCGAGTGGGCTTGAGCTAACGACTTCCTGATGTACACAGCTAAAACATCTGAGTTTTTTAACTCCTCTCTTTCTTAGTGAGTATCTTCCTGATAGTAGAGACCTTGGCGAGAAAGAGGAAGTTCAAGTGGCTCACTGTGGGAGTCCAGGCTTTGCTGTCCTGTTTCAGCTGTCCCGCCCATTTCCAGGATGGTTTTCACTGTGATGGTAGGGAAGCCGTGACCGCCCAGCCCACCGCCCTACTGTCCTCCCGGTCCCGCTCAGTGGCCCCATCCTTTAACCATTTCTCAGCACGCCTGCCTTCTTGCACCTCCTGTTCCTTTTTTTTTTTTTTTTAATTCACATTTTAACTGAGAACGACTCTTCATTTCCTGCCATCTCTTTGGCATTTTAAGCTCAGTTAAGGGTTTTCCTTAAACTTTAATACATTTCATCAGGATAAAATAAAGCAGTCTTGTAAGCTTTTTATGAATAATTAGTGACTCAGAAAAGAGCCTCAGCGTTAGTGGGAAATTCACTGTAAGGTGGTGGAGTGATAAAAATACACCGCAGTGTATACTTTGATGCACTTTAAAGAATTCATCACAGACTAATAATATGCTATGTCAAAGGAACCCGTCAGACTGATGGGAAAATTGTTTCTCAGGAAACCAAGTTGGTGTGGCATTTATAGCAACCCCTCTGGAGGTTCATAGCACAAGAAAAAGAGGAGACTCAATTCCATTATTTCCCTGTGCCCAATAAGTAACCAAACCTAAAAGAAAGATTGGTGGGTTGGCACACACATGCACGTGTGCACACACACTCCTTCAGAAAGTAGGACACATTTTCTTTCACTGTCTAACATAGAGAGGAATGAGTCACCTTCTGGCCACTCTTACCCTTTCCTAGAAAAGTCTGATTTTGAATAGAGTCAAAATTTAGAGTCACACTAAATGCTAGAATGGGAAACAGGAGAGGGGCCTCTTGCAAGCCGTTTATGTAATATGCTATCATGAGAATTTCAGCCCTAGGTTGGGGTTACACCGGGGTAATGCCTCTCCCCTCCCTTCCTCAGTTCCAGTGACAAATGTCACTGAAGAAGGTCCCCTAGAAAAACAATGAGTTTACGGAGCTTCCTTTACAGAGAGTGGGTGAGGGGTTACAGGAAGGAGTATGGAAAGTGAAGTAGGTACAAGCCAAACTCTAGAACATAACATCTCAGAGTCATGTTTCTGCTTCTTTCTACCAATGAGATTTTTTTTGTTTTGTTTTGTTTGTTTTTTGAGACAGAGTTTCTCTGTGTAGCCTTGGCTGTCCTGGAACTCACTCTGTAGACCAGGCTGGCCTCGAACTCACAGAGATCTGCCTGCCTCTGCCTCCCGAGTGCTGGAATTAAAGGCATGTGCCACCACCACCTGGCACAATGAGATCTTTTCAAGGGCATCTTTTATTTATTTTAAGGATTTATTTATTTTTATTGTATGTACATGAATGTTTTATCTTCATATATGTCTGTGCATCAAATGTGTGCTTGGTGCCTGCAGAGGTCAGAAGAGTCTATCAGGTCCTCCATAACTGGAGTTACAGATGATTAGGGGCTGCTATGTAGATGCTGGAAACTGTATCCAGGTCCTCTGTAAGAGCAACAACACTTAACCACTGAGCCATCCTTAGCCCCTTACCAATGTGATCTTACTTAGATCTTACTTAAACTCTCCATGCTTCAATTTCCGGGTTAAATGGGACAATGCTACTCCCCTCATAAAATCGTGAAGATAAGAGCCAGGTGTGGTGCATACACCCAAAATCCCAGAATCTGGCAGGAGTGCAGGAGGATCAGGAGTTTGAAGTCATCCTTGGTTACACAGGAAGTTTCAAAGCTGGTCTGAGCTGGAAGAGACCCTGCTCCCTCCCAAGGAAGAGGATGTGGCCTAGGCCGTAGTCAGTAAAGTTCTTGCATATATGAAGACCCAAGTTTGGATCCTAAGCACCCACATAAAAAGCTGGGCAAGGTGCCTGCCATCCCAACACTGGGAAGACGGAGACAGAATTCCTGGAGTTCACTGGTCAGCTGCCAATCAAGCTGGGTACCTCTGTACTAAAATTCTGCATAAAGATACAATCAAGGCAAGCTACAAGACAATGGCCAGAGCCATTGTCTCCCCTGAAGGATCCGATTTTAGGCTCATCTTATTATTAACAGGGACACTAGATGGAGGGTCTCAATTTCTCCATGACAGGTGGGTGGCCTCCCTCAGTTCCTTGTCACACTCCCTCTCTCCCTCTCCCTCTCTCTGTGTCTCTCTCTTTCTGTCTGTCTCTCTCTCGTACTCGTGCAAATGCACGCACGCGCATACACACACGCATACACACACACACACACACACACACACACACACACACACACGTGCGCACACACACACCAGCTAACTAGCTTCATCTGAGTAAGCATGCAAGGGGAAAAGAGAGTAAGGCATGCACACCAAAGGGTGGGGGTCACAGGGGTCGAGTGAGAAGCTTGTCCACCACTGGTACAGAATTAGAGTTGATTCTGTTTTCCTCTTGACTCGTAGTCAGCCACTGTGGACCTCAGTTCTCCTTTCTCTAATCTTGGAATTCTATGAAAGCTCCAAGGTCCCTGTCAGCCCGGTGGGACTCTAGGAGACTCCAGACATTACAGACACACACCTGAGAGACACTCTGGATCCCACAAGAAGACCTGCTCGTCTCCACCCAGTTGTGGCAGGTGTCGCCTCCTCCCGGAGCCTCCAGTGCTAATGAAGGTCATAGAGAGGAAAGCACTGGGATAACCCATCAGTTCCCCTGCTGGGCCACGAGGGGTCATGAGGTCAAAAGGTGCTGCTGCGGTTATGTGCCAGTTTGCAGCATCTGAGAAGGGGGACACATGAGTTTCCAAATTTTAATTGAAATGGGAGGAGAGTTTTATTAGTTTACCAGGAAGTGTCAATCAACAAAACAAGCTAACAAAAAAAAAAAAAGCAGCTGTAGATCAAGAGGTTAATAACCTCCCTGCCTTATGGAGAGTCTGACTGGCAGACTCTCTTTGGTGGTGGTAAAGTTTGTTTAGATGTTTTCCTGACCATGTTTTCAAACATTCTATATGCTACATTTTTTGAACTGCTTTCCTTTGGAGTGGTCTTTATAATCTCTTTGAATTCATCATAGCACTGTAACTAAACAAGGTGAAGGAAAAGCCAGAGTTATCAATTCCTTGATGTTATTTTTTTCTAATCCTTGAAATGTTTATTTATTTAAAGGGAACCTCCTTCAGGCAGAAGATAGGAAACATTGTTGAATAATGCTGTTTGATTAAAAGTCTGAGATAGACAAGATTTGATTTTATTTTGCAATTAATTGAAAGGAATTTTGTCAGCATGCATGGACTCCTACAGCTGTTGATATTTCTCTTTGCATTGCTATGTGTTGCTGGTTTGCATACTGGAGTTTGCAGATGCTGGTCGTCTATTCCTGGTTTTCTACTGTGAGACCAAAATGAGCCATCTTAGAAATAAGACCAAAATGCCTTCACCCAAAAACTAAGGCCCAAGATTTCTCCTTCTAGGAATACGCCAATAGTTACTGAAACAAGTCAGTTCAGATTCCAGAAACCAGGAAGTGTAAAAGTACAGAGTCACAAGATAGTCAAGAGGTAATGCCTGCTGGACTATGGAATGTCCTCTCCCTGGTTTTTGGGGTAACTGATCATAAAAATGCCCCCACCTGAGGGCAGCCAATGAGAAATGGTGGCGGGCAACCACTCCCTTAGAAGTAAGATTAAGCCATGATTTCTAGAAAGCCCCTAGAAGTGAGCCAATCAGAATTGTACCCATACTAGCACCCCTACCTTGTGATTTTTCCCTTTAAAAACTGAGCTTGCAGCTAGGTGGGCACTTCCTCCAGCCTCCACTGCGTTGGATGTATTGGACAAAGTCCCTGCCTAGGCCTGTATTGCTTTTGGATATCCAGAATTAAACCTTGCTTTTGCATTCTGGCATGCTCGTCTTTGGTGGTCTCTCTGGGGGTCACGATCTGGGCACAACACTACTTCCTAATGCCTTATCTTTGAATGATTTGATAATGTTTGAAAACTGAGAGGTTTCACATGGACAGTGTGATGGCTAGTGTCAGTTACAGAATCTGGAGTCAGATGGGAGATGGGCCTCTGGGCATGCCTCTCGGGGATTATCTTGATTGAGTGAATTGAAGTGGAAGAGACCTGTCCACAGCAGGTGGAACCATTCCTAGGCTAGGACCATAGAATGTATAAATGCAGAAAGGGAGCTGGGTAGCATGCATTCATTGCTCTCTGCTTCTTGACTGTGGATGCATGTGACCAGCTCCCTGTAGCTCCTGCCACTATGTCGTCTCTATCTGAATGGATGGTACCCAGGAACCATGAACTAAATTAAACCCTTCTTTCACTTAAGTATTTTTGCTTGGGGTGGGGGTGGGGGTAACGGAATTTCCCCAGGGGCCTGCCCTGTGAAGATTCCTCCCAGAGTCCTGGGGGAGATGCTACATCCCATATGGGGTTATCTGAGGAAACAGAATCTATGTACACGGTGCTATGTATCTGTTTACTTTATTTCTCTAGGACAAAATTCTATCTATACAACTTCAGTTCCATCCTGACATTCAGTTCCTCTCTGTAGCTACCTTTTCTGTCCCCTCACAGCCCTAGTAATAACTAAGCCCTTATGCTTTTGACCTCATCTTCATCCTCTGTTCCTTCATCCTCCATCTTTCCTTCCTTGCTCCTAACTCCTGGCTCTGAGAAAACTCTACAAGAAATCTGCCTTACCATCTGTAGAACCTCTGCCTTTCTCTCTTCTCTCCTGCCACGCAGCTCTGTCTACCATCTACAGAAAAACTGCTTTGTTCTTCCTCTCCTTGCCATATGACTCTATCCTGGCCAGGAATCTTGTTCCACCCTTCACTCCACCTGGATATGCAAAAACCTTTGTTGTGAGTCAATTGCTCTGGAATGCCATTTTCCTGTCTGGGGAAAGGAGGTCTGAGCTTCATTTGAACAAGAAACAAAGCTATGCATCCACAGCCTGCTTGTCTCCTAGACCCTGCAGGGTGTTAGTTACCTAGTGGAACAGCATCTGAGAAGCTTACACTGTTTGCCAGTATGGTCTAGTAGTATATGGGCCCACAAGAATTTCATAGCAGAAGACAGCTGAAATATTAAAAACTGAATAACACCAAATATTCCTTGATAAATACCTTCCTCTAGAAAAATGCCTTGAAATTTCTAGGTATAGGTTTAATATACAGCTGGATCTCTATAATATATTCTTGCGACCTGCAAGAGGGGGGTCAGAGGATTTTATCACAGCAACAGAAAAGAAACTAAGACCAAAGTAAACTGAGATGCCTAGCTTCTCTTGACCAACCAGAAGCTTATCAATTTTCGCATACATTCCAACATGGCAACAGATGGCCAAAGCCAATAGGTTGTTTCCTCCTAGTGATGGGCTGGGTCACCTGGCCACAGCCCACCATCTCCTGAAATCCCAGGGGTCTAAGCAAGGATGCTTTTAGCATAAAACAAAAACCTCATGTTTATAGAAGCCAGCAACTTGGTTACTAAGACCATAGAGTGGGTATAAACTATGGTACACTAGAAATTTCTGTCACCTCCAAGCCACACAGCTATTGCTTCTCCAGTGTTTCATTCATTTAAATGAGCTCCATGGCTACCAGAGACATCTGAGTTAGACTGAGCAAAGTGATTCTGGTTTAAACGTACCTCAGTTCAAGACATGATTTATTCCATTCATCTTGGTGAGCACCACAGGCATCCAATAATCACATGTGGCATAACCCATGTTCCTTGCGTGGTAGTGGCTTTTCTGGGTGTCACAGTCATCTATTCTCACCATCCTTGTTCTGTAGAGCAATGAAAGCTTCCATTCTTGACTGTACAGGATGGTGTGTTATTGTCTTTTAGCTGCCTTGGTTTTCTGTGACAAGCAGCTGTAATGCCAAAACCCACATTTTACATTTGCTGGTTATCCTGCATGGGGCACACAACTGCCATTAAACAAATGGAACAAAGACATCTGATCACCCTGGTGGATCTCATGTGGCACTGGTGGATCCCATGTAGCACTGGTGGATCCCATGTAGCACCTGCATAACATTTACAATTTCTCAATGTACAATTTCAGTCCAGTTCCTGTGTGTTTGTTTTCTTTTAAAGACCTCCATAAAAAGCTGCAAATACCAGTTACTAGTGAAGAGCTATTTAAATCCCATACACAAATTCCATCTAAGCAGGGTAAGGGTTCCCTTCCTTCCATGCTTTTCAAAGGCTTCCTGGAATAGTTCAGACTGTAAGCAAATAGGTAGTTACTTTCAAGAAAGAATGCATTCTATGTCAGTCTCTGCCTATTTATATTGGCACCAATAAACTGTTTAACCTGAGAGCAGACCTGGGCATTCCACAGCAAGCCTGAAGGCATGGCTCATTATTTATACAAATGCTATGGGGACTCTAGCATTTTTTCATTAATTATCCATCTCTAACCCCATCCTATATTAGATCAAATCATACAAAGCACCCAAGCATGGCCATGAGTCCAGCATCATCTGCAGCATGGGGAACTGTATACAAAAACCAAGTTTTCCACAGGATGCAGCTCTGAAAAGAACTTTGTTTCACAGGGTAATGTTTTTGTTCTGTGTGGTATAAGGGACCTTAAAACTACTTTACTGAAACTTGGGGGTGCAACACCCAGTCTTTTAGTAAGAGGCTGATTTTGGGGGCTTCCAGTGCTCAGTTCAAGTGTTAGAATGACCCTTGACTTTTTTGTTTTGTTTCACTTTGTTTTTGAGAAAGGGCCTCATATACAGGCTAGCCGGGAACTCCCAATCCAAGAGAGTTCCTACCTTCTGAGAATGTGGATTATAGGTATCACCACATCCAGCAACTTTGTATTTTTTTTTAGCCCCAAATGCAGCAGGATTGAAAGATGAAGCAGGAGGTATAAGAAGTGATTAGCACCAGATGTGGTGGTGCACACCCGCGTAATCCCATCCATCAGGAAGCTGAGACTTGGAGATAGGAAATTTGAGTCTAGCCTGTGTTGTGGAATATTCCTTTACACTGTATGAAATGTGTCACTGTGACTGGTTTAATAAAAAGCTAAATGGCCAACAGCTAGGCAAGAGGTTTAGGTGGGACTTATGGACAGAGAGAGCTCTGGGAAGAAAGGCAGATTTGCCATCCAGACATGGAATAATCAGGATGGACATAATGGAGATGAGGTAATGAGCGTGTGGAAGAATGTAGATTAAAAATAGAGGTTAAATTAAGTTAGAAGAGCTAGTTAGAAACAAGCCTAAGCTAAGGCCGAGATTTCATAATTAATAAGTCTCTGTGTCATTTCTTGTGAGCTAGTGGCCCAAAAAGAAAAGTCTGTCTACAAGCCTGAGCTACACGGAGAAATCTAAATCAGCCAGGGCTAAGTAACAAGAGTCAGAGAAAACAAAACAAAACCACCATTCCATGAATTATACTTTGTCTCCTCCCAGGTGGTTTTATGATTTATCATTAAGTCAAAAACATTTCAATATCTTTAAACCCAAATGCCATTTTATGCCACTGCATACACCCTTTATTTAAAGCAAGTTTTTAAAGGAACTAGAAAAATTGGATCCCTTTGTATCAAAGAGTTCTGCCTTACATCATATTTTTTAATCAGATGCCCCTACCCCCACCACAAAGAACCCCACTTCTCACCTATCACCTGACAGTCTATCTGCATCAAAGCAGGTCCCACCTCTCAACCAGTTACAGCAGGTAGAATATTCAAGGCCACACCCCCTCATAGCCCCATGAAAGTACTTGTTTTCTTTTAAAAGTGGGGGAGGGGCGTGGTGATATTGTGTTCCCCCAAATATTGTGCACCCTAATAAACTTATCTGGGGTCAGAGAACAGCACAGCCACTAGATATAGAGGCCAGAAAATGGTGACACACACACACCTTTAATCCTAGCATTCCAAAGGCAGAGATCTGTCTGGATCTCTGTGAGTTCAAAGCCACACTGGAAACAGCCAGGCATGGTGACGCATGCCTTTAATCCCAGGAAGTGATGGCAGGAAGCAGAAAGGTATATCAAGCGTGAGAACCAGGAAGTAGAGGCTTTTGGCTGGTTAAGCTTTTAGGCTTTTGAGCAGCACAGTTCAGCTGAGATCCATTTGGATGAGGACACAGAGGCTTCCAGTCTGAGGAAACAGGATCAGCTGAGGAATTGGTGAGGTGAGGTGGCTGTGGCTTGTTCAGCTTCTCTGATCTTTCAGAATTCACCCCAATACCTGGCTCTGGGTTTGTTTTTATTAATAAGACCTTCTAACAATTCATGCTACAGAGGGCAGTTAATATAACAGTCTCTATTACGTTTTCTTTATGCCAAGACATAAAATGTGCTCCTCTTTTCTTCGTCTTCTTTTTCTTCTTCCTCCTCCTCCTCTTCCTCCTCCTCTCCCTTCTTCCTCTTTTTCTTTTTTCTCTTCTTCAGGAGGAAGAGGTTCAGGCAGGTAAATTTACTTAGCATTCATGAAAATCCTAAGGGAGGCGATGTGTTCAGAGTACCTACTATAAATGAGAATTCCTGGGAAGAAGCCATGTCCCCAAGAGCTGATTGATTAAAACTCCAGTGGTGCAGGGAGGTTGGAATGTTGTAGATTCAGGGGTTAATTATAACTTCGCTCAGGCTATCCTTAGCCCCTAAATAGTCATGCCTTGCCACCTCTGTGTCTGCCCTAACATCCGTGACTAACAAATAAAAAGCTTTTGGAATGTATTAACAAAAATCTCATTTTCTAACAATCTAAGAGCTAAGAATGCTACCAGGCAGCATCTGAGGCCCATGGCTGGGGCTTGTCCCCTTGGCTGTACTGTCTCTCTGATGTTTCTACCAGTGTTTGATTTATGCTTTTCTTCATTCTGTTTATATGAAAACTTCACTGAACTACTTCCATGCTGGAACATGGAATTTGGGGTAACCAAATGTGTGTCCCTTGGCTGTGGTCACTCATATTTAGCTCCAGAATAAACTATCTCCTCGCTTTTGGGGTAAGAGTTGTGGTTTTGTGTCAACACTATGAAAGTTACTTAGAGTTGGTCCACACAGTATTATTTGTGGTGAAACCGGTACAAAGGTCACATCACCTAACTTCATGGCTTCGAGTGGCCCCAAAGAGCCTCTGGGTTTTCACAGGGCTAATCACATTAAACAGAATTTATGGAGTCCTTACTCCATCCTAGCACTAGTGAGGCATACATAGCTTCCTTCAGCCAAGTTAGGATGCAGCCAAGGAGCTGCATCCTAGACGGGAGGGCAAGCCAGAAAGGACACAGGAAGGTCACACAGAGCTTCACCAGGCCCAGCTCTGCACCTGCCCACAGTGTAGCCTTCAGCAGTGGCTTCTGAACTCAGGGTCAGAGTGTCCTCATCTGAAAAAGAGGGCTAACACACAAATACCCCATGATAAACACATTGAATAACGACAGCGGTGGGCCCGTGTTCTACCTCAAGAAATAAAAGATTATTGAAGATTCCCGTTGTCTGTCCAACTATGCCTTTCTCTCCTTCGGTCACTTTTCCTATCCTTTCCAGTACTTAACCCTCAAGAGAAAGCCTGTCTCTATTAAGGTTTCTAGGACTGTGATGAAACACCATGACCAAAAAGCAAGTTGGGGAGGAAAGGGTTTATTTGGCTCACACTTCCACATTGTGAAAGTCCATTCAGTCCACATTCAGTCCATCACTGAAGGAAAGACAAGAATTCAAGCAGAGCAGGAACCTGGAGGCAGGAGCTGATGCAGAGGTCATGAAGGGTTCTGCTTACTAGCTTGCTCCCCAGGGCTTGCTCAGCCTGCTCTCTTATGAAACCCAGCGTAGCAGGTTTTCTTTAGGGCCACCAATCAGCTCCCAAATCATGACACAGAGACTTAATAGTTTTGAATGCTCGGCCTAGCTTAGCTCTTTTCTTACTAGCTCTTATAACTTAGCCTGTTTCTCTTCATCTATGTTTTACCTTGGAGCTTTTTACCTTTTTTCTTTCTGTATATCTTACTTTCCTGCTGTCTCTAGGTCTGGCTGGTTGGTGGCTGCCTGGCTTCTGGACCCTGGCGTGTCCATCCCTCTCTCCACTGTTTTCACCTCTTCCTCCTTCTTTTCTCTCTTTTGTCTTGCTCTCTTCCTCTCTCTCCTAGATTTCTCCTCCTATTTATTCTCTCTGCCTGCTAGCTCTGCCTAGCCTTTCTCTGCCTAGCTATTGGCCATTCAGCTCTTTATTAGACCATCAGGTGCCTTAGGCAGGCAAGGTGAAACAAATGCAACACATCTTTACATAATTAAACAAACACAGCACAAACACAAGTAACACACCTTTACACAATTAAAGCAATATTCCACAGCACAAACAGATGTAACACATCTTTACACAGTTAAAGCAATATTCCTCAGCATAAACAAACATAACACATCTTTACACAGTTAAAGCAATATTCCTCAGCATAAACAGATGTAACACATCTTTACAGTTAAAATAATATTCCATAACCCAGGACCACCAGCCCAGGGGTGGCATCCCCCACAATGTGCTGGCCCCACATCAATCACTAATTAAGAAAATGCCTTACAGGCTTGCCTACAGCCTGATCTTGTGGAGGCATTTCCTTAATTGAGGCTCCCTCCTCTTAGATGACTTTAGCTTGTGTCATGTTGACATAAAACTAGCCAGCACAAGCTTTTGCAAAATTAAAAATATAACTAATTTCTATATTACTAGGGTAGTATTCATCTAACCACCGTGTTGTCATTTCCTTTTGAAATTTTATTTATTGTTGTGGGGGTGGGTAACTGGGATGCAGCATGTGTGTTGACTGAGATTATCAGATCTGTGTAGTGCACCCCCTTCCTTGTCCTGTGACGTCCTTTCTGCCGCCTGGATGTGCTCCTGTTCCTGGACTTGGCACCTCTGTCTCCCCTGGATCCTCCCACCGACTCCATATGTAACCTTCCTGTCAGGATCAATGTATCCTTTCTCTATCAGACTTTTGAGAAAATAGACCCCAACAAATTAGAATTAGGGGCCAGCAAGATGGCTCAGCTGCCAAGCCTGAGGACCTGAGTTCAATCCCCAGGTGGAATCAGAAAACCCACAACTCGAACTCTCTTCACGAACTCTCTTCTCTCTCTCTCTCTCTCTCTCTCTCTCTCTCTCTCTCTCTCTCTCTCACACACACACACACACACACACACACACACACACACACACACACATATATATGTTTTTAAAAGAAATTGTAATTTCCCAGGAGTTTTATGCTGGGGAAGGGAAAGGCTGAGGACCTGGTGCCAGCCTGAGGGGAGGCTTGTCCCTATGCTGCCTCCTCAAGGAGAGATTTCACGTTTTCTGACAAACTTGTTATACCACATTGAAGGGAAGACTGGCGTGAAAACAGGGATAGATGGACACACAAAGGCCAGGACTCTCAGTGTGTGTGCCTCTTACCTTCTATGTAACCCTAATCCCCATGTCAGGACTCAGGGGATACACCTCATTACTCCTCTTCTCCAATGTGGCCACACTGAATACACCGCCTTTCCCTGTTTTTGACTATTTCTTGTCTGTTGACTTCTGTGAGCCTAGCTTCTTAGGGCCACCAAGATCCAGTCTTTTGAAACTGTCCTGACAGGAATGAAGACATTCTAAGCAGGCCCTCATGCCCCTCACATTGGCTATCAGAGTTGAGACAAATGTCCCCCAAGGAATTGGCATTTCCCCAGGAGTAGCATGCTGGGAGAAGAAAGGGGACTGTGGCCTGGTGCCTGCCAGACAGAGCACTTGTTTCCTGGACAGGATTCACAAAGCTATGACAGCCTGCCTGACTGATGGGGAAATGTCTTTCTATATGCTGCGAATATGTGTTGCTCTGATTGGTTGATAAATAAAACCGTTTGGCCTATGGCAAAGCAGCTTAGAGGCAGGTGGGATATTCAAGGAGAGAGACAGGAAGAAGGCAATGAGAGATGCCAACAAGCTGCCCAAGGAACAACATGTAATAGGATGCAGGTAAAGCCCTGGAACATATGGTGATACATAGATTCATAGTTATGTGTAGTGGGTAGCCATTTCAGTTTTGACCTGGAAGTACCACCCCCTTTGAGGCTTCAGTAACTGTCATGCCTACAAGGCAGAGCCAAAAAAGGACCCTTGAAGACCTGAGATCCAGATGGGCCAGCTCTATTGGTTCCTGGATCCTGGACACTGGAGGTAGACCAAGCAGAGTTCTCCAGAGAACACCATTGGACTGCATTTCACCTTTCCCAGACCCTGTTACCTATCCCTTCACTTGTAAGTTACTCCACAAAATAAACCTCCCTTTCAACTACGTGGAGTTGCCTTAATATTTAAACCAATATCTGCTACCCAACATGGGGCACAAACCCACGACCCTGAGATCAAGAGTCTCACGCTCTATCGACTGAGCTGTTAGCTAGCAAAAAGCTTGAGCCATGGCCATGCAGTTATAATTAATATAAGCCTCTGTGCGTTTACTTGGGGTACGTGAGTGGGAGAAATTTGTCCCGACCACTGGCAGGCCAGGACACAGGAAATCTTCTGACCAACTTGCAGAAGAGGCTGGAGTAGAGGCAAAGATGGTCCATGAGGAGCAGGAACACACTTTGGCCAGAACCGCTTGGCTAGGCATGTCTCTTGCCCTCTATTTAAACCTAAACTTCATGTCAATGCTCTCAGAGGCAGACTTGGGTTGGATGAAATCACTGAACCTGTTTATTTGTCCCCATTGCAGACACTGAATAAATCTCCCCCCACCCCCACACCTGGTCTCTGCTTTTCACTATTACTGTTTCATTGGCCTATTAAGGACAAGTGGCCAAGACCAGCTTGTCGAGGCTGTGGGAGGCTGGATCTGACCCTGGAGACACAGGTAACAGATACACTGTTTTCCCTGATCTTTTTCTTTAAGGCTTTTCCTTCCATCCAGCACCAGCATTAAGCTGCATCCTGCCTCCTTCCCTCCACACTAATTTCCTTGTAAGAATACTTTCACATTACCCACAGTTTAATCTTTTATGATCTGTTCACTACCAGCAGCCGGGATGCCTCCAGCCACCCTCCACCCCTAAGCCCTTGGGATCAGATAACAAGATGCTCCTGTTTCTTGTTACCTGGTCCATGGATGGGCTGTGTTAGATTGTCAGGTGGGGGGCTCCAGTGCCCCAGCTGGCCCTTAAAGAACCAAATTATCTCACTGTTTCAGAATCACCCCAGGTTCCCAGGTTTAGGTTTAGTTCCTTCGTGTGGTTAAAATAGACTGCCTGGGGCAGGTAATTTTTAAAGAACAGGTTGCTTTCTTACAACTCTGGAGGTTGGGAAGCTCCAGGGCACACAGCCAGCATCTAGCAAGGCCTTCAGGCTGTGTCATCCCAAGGAAGGCAGAGGGGCAATCAAGAGGGACCAGACTGATTCTACAGTAAATCTTTACAGTAACAATGATCCATTTCTGAGGCAGAACCCCTTTGCCCAAATCATCTTTTTGATTTGGGTTTTGTTTTCTTACCTTTTATCTTTAATGATGTGTGTGTTTCTGTGTGGGGGTACAAGTGCCCCAGGAGGTCAGAAGAGGATATCAAATTCCCTGGGGCTCATTAGGTGGATGTGAGCCACCCAGCCTAGGTGCAGGGGTCCTCTGCAAGAGCAGTACTGGCTCTTGGCTTTTAACCACTGAGTGTAGATGTAACCAACCGTCTTATTAAATAAGAAACACAGAGCCGATTCAGAGAAGAAAGCAAAGAGGTCAGAACTAAGAGCCTTACCCTTCCTGCTTCAGCCAGGAGAGCTCTCCGAAAAGGGGGCCTACTTCCTGTGTGTATGTCTTTAAATAGTCTTTCTGTTCTGCCTTCTCATTGGTTGTAAACACAAACACGTGACTGCCTTGTCACTGCCTGTATGTACAGCCCTCCAGGTCCTCTATGGTATTGAGATTAAAGGCGTGTGTCTCCAATGTTGGCTGTATCCTTGAACACACAGAGATCTACCTAGCTCTGTCTACCAAGTGCTGGGATTAAAGGCATGTGCCACCACTGCCATGCTCTTGCTATGGCTCTAATAACTCTGACCCCCGGGCAACTTTATTAACATACAATTAAAATCACATTTCAGTACAAGTAAAATACCACAACTGAGCTATCTTTCCTAACCCTGGTTTGGGCTTTTGGGACAGCCTCATGACATTGCCCAGGCTAATTTGGTTCTGTGTTACCCATTTCCTGACTGAATTACCTCCCAGCCTCGTGCCTCTAACAGCATGATAACCAAAGGCTTGAAGAAGAATCCTTGTGAGTCATTTGCTAGGATCTTTTTGCAGTAATTTAAGCTTGACTTGGAAGCCAGGCCTGGTGGTGTAGCCCTTTAACCCAAGCATTTAGGAGGCAGAGGCATGTGGATCTCCATGAGTTCAGGGCCAGCCTGATCTACATAGCGAGTTCCAGGACAGCCAGGGCTATATATTAGAAACCATGTCTCAAAAACAAAACAAAGCAAGGAAGTCTGCCTTGAGGTTAGAGAGGTGGCTCAGTGGTTAAGACTGCTTGCTGCTTTCGGAGAACCCAGGTTTGGCTCCCAGCATCCACAAGTAGCTCACAAACTGCCTGTAGCTCCAGCTCTAGAGGATATGACGCCCTCTTCTGGCCTCAATAGGCACCTGCACTATGTCAGCAGGGGAAGCCCAGAGTGGGGCACACACAAATTAAAAATAAATCTTAAAACAAGTATCTTTGTTAAGAATTTTAGAAGTTATACATCCATCTTTAAGCTTATTTACAAGCATTTACCAAAAACATCACATTGCAAATGCTGACCCTTGAAGGTTAAACAATCTCTTGTACAATTCTATTAATCCTGAAAGTAGCCCATTCTTGCACAATGACACTTCCCTGGGTACTCTGGCACATCAGTGCCATCTGGTGGGAAGTTAGTGCACAGGCCTTCCAACTCCAGGACACACATGGTGGTCAGGATGAGAACTATTCCCACAGACTCAGGTATGTGAGCACTTGGCCCTGGTCAGTGGCACCATTAGGAGAGGTTCTGAGAAGGTTCGGCATTGTTGGAGGAAGTAGATCACCGTGGGTGGGAGAAGGCTTTGAGGATTCACGGCATGCCCACTTCCGGTTCAGTCCCTCTGGGGTGTGCTTTTAGCTGGGCTCTGAGCTTCCTGCTGCCATACTTCCCATGCCACGACAGATTCTAAACTGTTCCTTCTTTAAGTTGTGTTGGTCACACTATTTCATCACAGCAACAGAAAAAAAGTAACTAATATATGTGTCTCTTGGGGGGGGGTGCATTCATCTCAAAAACAAGTCTTGCTTTTAAACAGTGGCCTATTTTCTACATCTTTATCAACATGAGCATTTAATCACAAAGCACTACAGATCTAAAACTAACTTTAATTAAACGCGCAAACATTTTGGAGCAGCAGCCGGCTCAGCAGGTAAAGGTGCTTGCAGCCAAGCCTGATGACGCGAGTTCAATCCATTGAACCTACATGGTGGAACAGGATAATGCCCAAAAGTTGTCTCTGACCTCCACACATACCCACCCTCCCCCCACACACCCCACACACAAATGCTTTAAAAAAAAATTAAGTAAACATTTCTTTCTATAGACCTCAACTTCTACAATATCTGTTTTTCTGTTTGTATGAAGATTGACATGAATCATCAATTACCTATATCTGTAACACAGATACATGTGACATAGGCCTAAGACATGTATGTTATACATATACCTACATGTTGTGAGTGAGAGACAGCCCTTTGGCTGTGAAGGAAGCAATGCAGGCAGGTGTGAGCTGAGCATCACCATCAGCCACTGACGTCAGGTGGACAGGCAACAGGACACAACTGCTAAGAAAAAAGGCGAGGTGTGGTGTCACACACTCTAAATCTGCCTCGTGAGGCAGAGGCAGGTGGATCATGTGAGTTCAAGGCCAGCGAGTTTCAGGCTAAGCAGGACTACATGGTGGATCCTATCTGAAATTACATAAACTCCCCTGGAGGCAGGAGAGCTGGCTCTGCTCTTGCAGGCCTGGGTTCAGTTCCCAGCACCCACATCCTGTGGCTGACAACTGCCTGTGACTCCAGATCCAAGGGATCTCCTACCCTCTGGCCCATGGGGACTGCACATACAGTACACACATAGTACACCCATAGTACACAGACTTACACACACACACAAATAAAAATACTAAATCTTTAAAAGGCAAAAAGCCCCCTCCTCTCCTTGCTTGAAATATCAGCAGCTACTTCATTACGTTTGGGGGGGGAGGGGCACGCGTGCGCACAGACACATGGAGGTCAGAGGACAATTTGGGGGAGCTGGTTCTCTCCACCATGTGGGTCCCCGAGGTCAAACTCAGCCCATCAACTTGGTGGGGATTGCTCTTACCCACTGATCTTACCCACTGATCTTAAGGTTTCTTTCTTTCTTTCTTTCTTTCTCTCTCTCTCTCTCTCTCTCTCTCTCTCTCTCTCTCTCTCTCTCTTTCTTTCTTTGAGACAGGGTTTCTCTGTGTAGCCTTGCCTATCCTGGAACTCACTCTGTAGACCAGGCTGGCCTCGAACTCACAGAGATCGGCCTGCCTTTGACTCCTGAATGCTGGGATTAAAGGCGTGCACCACCACATCCAGCTCTAAGCTTTTCTTTAATTCCTTTTCATGAGTTGGAAACTAGTAACTGGGTGGGATCTTGCCCTGAGGTCACCACTTCCTTTAGCCCAGCTTCCTAAGGTTTCTTAAAAATGCAAAATGAAAGAATTTTAAAATGATAATACAGAAACAAAGACTGTTTAACTGATTTTAATAACATGACATAAAGCCCCTAAAATTGATATAATCATTATGCAAAATACATACATGAATACTGTCTTCTTTCAAAAATATAAAATAAATAAGCAAGACATGTGAAAATAGGCAAGTTTCCATTAATTAAATGAAAAATTTAAAAAAAGAAAGTTTTCCTTTCGTTTCATTTGAAGGAGGGAAATTATTATTTAAGACAATATTCAAGTTTATTAAACAAGATAAAAAAAAAAGTATTAGAAAATGTTTAGCTTTCATCCGCCTCAAGGTTTATGTTGCTGCCAAATTTTGCGTATAACTGTACTTTCAAGTCGGCTAATACCCGCTGGATGGATGCCACTCTGGCTTCTAAGGCGTCAATCTCTTCTTGCAAAGTTTTCTGGAAAAGAAACGGTTTAAATTAACTGGCTTCTTCAGCTGCCTGACTTATGAGCACGTGGTCTGGAATTATGTTTGTCAGGAATTTTAGGTAAAGAGCTCTAGAATGGTCAGGAGCAACTGACAGTAATAATTAGACCCAAGACCAAAGTCTGAACGTGCAAACGTTTAACTCAGGCCAATACTAGCTCATCGTGGGGTCAAGGCTGCATTCTCAGTCTCTGCTGAGACTTGAACTCCGGGCCTCTGGAAGAGTGGAAGAGCAGCCAGTGCTCATAACCACTGAGCCACCTCTCCAGCCCCTTCTCAAGGTTTATAGATGCAGATTCCATCCGTGGGAAGTCCTGTTTTAGAAACCTGAAGCAGAGACTACCATTTGAAGTAACACTCAAGTTAATGAAGCAACAGTATCAGGAGTAACTGTCGCCAGCTTCGCACCCACTGGCTGGCTGGAAGCCTCGTGGATTCATTTCACACACCCTCTCAGTGGACACTTCTAAAGCAACCAGCTTCAACCCCGGAACCACACTTCTCTTTATTTCCTCAAAACAAGCTTCTAAATATGAACCAAGACTTATGCATAAGACTGCTCACTGGAACATTATTACTTCAGCAAAATATCGGAAACAAATTAATGCTAATAAGGGCACAGTGAGCAAATCAATGCCCCTCAACACAAGATTAAGATGGCCTCAAACAGTCATAAGACAGTGGTGGTATGTTGGAGGCCTGTGTGGTTCCCGATCAGTGTGCTGTATAAACGAGCATCTGATAGAGAAAATGCTCCTGCACAATGTTAACTGGCCCAGGTGTTACACAGAGGTGGATGGGGAGGAGAAGGGGGAGGTGGGGGCTAACAGAGAGACAGGTTCACCACTGATGGTGGCATCAGATGGTACAGTTCCCAGGGATTCCACTCTACTTTATAACACGCTAGTGCAAACTCAATTTTTTCACCTGGAAACAAAGTTCTGGGGGCCAGAAGACCACAGCCATGTGCCATTTTGCTAAGTCCTGGAACCTCTCTGAGCCTCTGTTCCTCACTCTAAAGTGTGCTGTGTGGATTACTAAAACCACACTGGCTAAGTGCTCAGAGCCTGGGATGCTGCATAAAACCCTCAGGAGACATGGCTGTTCCCCTCCACCTGTGACTATGCATGCTGCAGAAGGACATGCTTCCCGATTTGAGAATTAGATTCCATCACCCAAGACAAGGCTCCCACACACCTTTGCTTCTTCTAACATTTCCTGGGTTTCTTCTTGAGAGTGGCTAATGAAAACATCTCCGATCTGGTACGGGATCATTAAGCAGTCATCATCTGCTAGCATGATGTCATCACAAGCATCTTCTAAATTCTGGAGGTGTTTCTGTCAGGCAAGAAAAGAGAACTACATGAAAAGCTGAGCACAGGCCTAGAGAATTACAGGACATGCAGTAGCAGCTCAGTGTCCCTACATCTGTAGGGCTCCAGGATCAGTAAACACAAGTTTAGTTTTATCCCCAGGCAAATCCTTAGACATGGTATAAAACTGTACTGGGAAACCGCACTAGACTCCAGGGCCTCACTCACTACGACCCCACTTCTCCTAAGAGCACAGATGAGCTCTTGAGCTGGGCTTGCAGTCATCTATAACCAGACCAGTCAGCAGGCTGAGGCAGGACTGAGTTTGAGGATAGCCTCAGCTACATGGTAAACTGTAGGATCAGGACCCTACCTCAAAACAAACAAACAAAAACAGACTTCGTATTAACTGTCCAGACAGTGTCACCAGGGACAAGGAGCCATGAGGAAGCTAGAACTTGCTAAATATAGTTCAGTTTTAAGGGTTACAGTATGAACTTCTAAAGCAGATGTTGGTATCCAGTACCTTCTTCACTTCTATTTCCTCCTTTAGCTCTGTGATTCGACTCGTATTTCGAGCAAATTTGTTTATTTTTTGCTGATCTTCGAAAGTAACATTGACATCTTCTGCAGCCTGAAAAAGATATTGAGTTTTCTGTAGAATTTCAATCGAGAAGTTACGGGTGGCCATCTTACACTGTGCGTCAACAACCAGTATACCACCCATCCTCAGACAAGTGAGGAGCACAAGGCTTAAGACATCACAGTGTGTCATCTGACTAATTGTTTGTGACTCTATCATCTTCCCCATTATCCTACAGGACCATCTGTAAACAAATGTTCGAAATATAAAAAGGCAATTAATAAAAGTCCTAATAAAAAGAAAAGCCAACTTTGCCCCAAAGGCAGAATTTCCCGAGCTGGGCCATTGTTTCACCAAGACATCCCCAGGAAGCAAAATGTTATGTAGTCATTTTGTGAATGACTCAGTGAATCTCACAGACACTGTTTCGGAGGTAAACCACATACGGGCATGTTGTGCTGATACACTGCTAGAGTCACCAAGCATTTCAATGCGCTGGTCCACACATTGAAACTCTGTATTTATTCTAACATAGTGAATGCACCACAAGGTGATGGAAACTGAACGTTTTATATTTCACATTTGATGTGACAGATCTGCAGACAAAGCTGTTTAGACGGTAACAGTCAACACTTGGGCTCCTACCGGACGCTAAGAACTCTGCTAACGCCCATCTCATAAGGACATCACCACTTCAGAGATGACCTGGGACCTGAGTTCAGATAACTTGGGCCAAGCCACACAGGCAGTAAATGGACAGACCTTGATTCTAATGCAAGCGATCTGTTCCTAGTGTCAAGTATACATATGCACACCCATGTGTGTGCAGGTACACAAGTTCCTATTGAGTTAGAAGATGTGGCAGGAAGTTCTTAGATTGCTTCAGAATCTTAAAGGGGTTTCAATATATTTAAAAAGGAAATTAAATACCAACCCTTCCTTCTGGAGTCTTTATAAAAATAAGAACAAGTGTACTTGCCAATAGCTTAAAAGGGAGTAAAGCTATGTGTATGTAAAGACAGGCCCTACTAGATGGACATGAAGCACATCTCAGCATGTGAGACTGAGGCAGGAGGATTACAAGTTTGAAGCTAGCTTTGCATCCATAAAGAAACCTTGTCTCAAAAAGTTCATGGTGCTGGAGAGATGGCTTGTGGTTAGGAGCGCTTGCTGCTCCTCCAAAGGACCTGAGCTCAGTTCTCAGCACCTGCACCAGGCAGCTCACCACTGCCTGTGCTGCCAGCTCCAGGGCCTCTGCCAGCTCCAGGGCCTCTGCCAGCTCCAGGGCCTCTGCGGCCCTCTTCTGCCCTCTGCAGGCACATGTACGCGCACACAAACAAAAATGAAACCTTTTACAAAGAAAAGGCTCTCACTGAGGCTACTTACATATAGTCACATTTGCAGATACCATCACGTATTGGAACTAATAAACGCAGGGTCAGTGAGATTGGCTGGCTCTTCTGCCAGCAGCAGGAGTAAGTGACAATACCCACACTCCACCGTTCCTGGTCTCTTGTAAGCTATGGCATAAGGCGTGTGTACACAAACTTCTCCAGAAGTTGAAAGGCAGCCTGCAGTCTCGAGAGACAGCTCAGTGGTCTGGACAGACAGGCCCAGATAGAGACTTAGGCCTCCCCTTTAGAGTCTAACTAAGTCTGTCATCAGACCCAAAGTGCATGCTGGAAGATCCCTTCCCACCTTGGTGGGCACAGCATGGAGGTTCAACACTGTAATTCCTATCAACACACAGAGGAAAAGTAGACACTGAACAAACACCAAGGTGGAGAGACCTGGCGCCTTTGCCTATGAGAATTATCAATCTAGACAGAGAACCCTGAAGACTTCCTCCTTACCTTGGGAGTTTACAGTGTTCTGTATATACAGTGAGCCTCCAAGCCCTAGAATGCATTTACACATGAGTCTGTCACTTACACATGAGGACTTTAAGGGAATTGGAGGGAAAGGCTCTAATGCAGTGGTCCTCAACCTGTGGGTCACGACCCCTTGGGGTTGAGCAACCTTTCCACAGGGGTCACCTAAGACCTCGGAAAACAGATATTTACATTACAATTCAAAACAGTTGAAAAATTACAGTTATGAAGTAGCAACAAAAATAATTTAATGGTTGGGGGTCACCACAGCATGAGGAACTAACTCTATTAAAGGCTCGAAGCATTAGGAAGGTTGAGAACCACTGCTCTAGCATTAGGAAGGTTGAGAACCACTGCTCTAGCATTAGCAAGGTTGAGAACCACTGCTCTAGCATTAGTAAAGTTGAGAACCCCTGCTCTAGCATTAGGAAGGTTGAGAACCCCTGCTCTAGCATCAGGAAGGTTGAGAACCACTGCTCTAGCATCAGGAAGGTTGAGAACCACTGCTCTAGCATCAGGAAGGTTGAGAACCACTGCTCCAGCAGGGCCTGTATGGCAAGCAACTGGGGTGAACAGTTTCTGAACTGGAATCTGAAGTGATACTGGAATATGACAGATCAGACTCAGAAACATTTGGATGCCAATGAGTGCTGCAAGTTGGCTACTTTGGATCTTTCCGAAGCAGGCATTTCCTGGTGTAGCCCTGCCAAACAGCAGCCACATGCAGGCACTGGCAGCCCTGGGACCCAGTTCCTTGAGATAGTTTTTCTCCCAAGGTTAAGGACTTAGTCAGTGAGTTAAAGGCATAGTGCTACTTCACGCTGAGCCAGGAGGTGATCCGCAGCAGCAGCTAAAAAAGTGCCACCTGTGATCCCTAAAGGCAGTTGCTCCTACAACACATTTTGAAGGTGCTAAGGATTAAGCCCACGGCCCTCACATGCTGGGCAAGTACTCATACACCTGCACCCCCACCCCACTTCTACATTTCTTGAACCACATTTTGGCAGGGAGATAGTAACTTCTAACTGGGGTGCAAGGACATCAAGAAGTTGATTTAGTCCCCCAAATCATATATGCAAAATAGGTAGGCACTGCAGGGGTGTCCAACCTTTTGACATTGTGACATGATGCCATCTACAAACAGGTTGGGCCACATTTACAGATATTCTGGGACCGAAGACTGCAAGGTGAACATGCCCAGCATACGGCATGTGCACTCTCTGGAAGGGTCTTGGTAGTTTTAATTGGATTTTCAAAGAGACCTACAAGCCCAGAAGGCTAACGACGCCTGTCTTAGTCAAGCCAGACACAGTGACTACTGAGAACCGTTATTTTCTAGTACTGCACGCAGCAGTGAAGAAAGGCAGGACGGACTCCAAACCATGCATGTGGAACTTTAGGCCATTCGCTCGGTCCCTGGAGCCACCCCGATCTGTCATCTGTGAAATGAAGAAGGTGTTTCCACCTGCGCAGGGATGGTGAACCGAGCATCAAGCACAGGGCCTGGGTGTGCAGTCAACCGTCGACAAACAACAGCTAAGTAAGTACTCTGCCTGCTCGGGATTGGTTCCAACGTGCAGTACCAGGCTAACTCAGCTGGTAGCGTGCTTGCCCAGCATATGTGAAGTCCTGAGTTTCATTCCCAGCACTGTATGAAACCAGGTGTGGTGAGAGGAAGCTGCAGTCCAGCAGTCAGGAGGTGGAGGCAGGAAGATGGAGAGTCCAAGTTCATCCTCTGCTGGATAGTGAATTTGAGGCCAGCCCAAGTGACGTGAGACTAAATTAAAAAGAAATGAAGGAAGGGAAGAATGGTAAAAAGGAGCATTATAGATTAAGGGAATTCTGCTAGGTATAAGAGACATGATTTGCTTTAGATTCAAGAGAAAAGTAAAACGCCCTGAACCCTGACTCTACCCTTTTCCTGGTAGCATCTTATGGGATTGTAAGAGGAAACAAACCATACTTTATACTGAGTTTAGGTACGGATAGTTGGATGCCCAGAAAAAAAAAGTTCTCACCAATTTCAGTTGGCACTCAGATCTCTAAGGTTCAGACCCGCCAAGGCTACACAGTGAGTCCTTGTCTCAAAAAAACAAAAGGACAAACCTAGTGTTTATCATGTAATGAAACAGTATTGCCGACATCTGATGACCCAATCTAACAAAAGGGGCAAAATGGAACCTGTTTCCTACTTAGCCAAATGACATGGCCATGGACCTTACTTTGCTACTGTATAACAATTTGTGGGTGACAGACCAGCAGGGTGAGCAACTAACTCATCCTGATCCTGACGCCTTCCCAGTCTCTGCAATCATTCACTCTTGAATAAACCAGAAGGGCTGACCATCATCCATCAGTGGCCAGACGCAACAAATTCGTGGCACTGGACAGCAAGAACACAAACAACATTCTAAAGAGGGTCTAAAACAGTGGAATGAGAGCAAATGTCTGCAGCCAGGTCCCTCTCATCAGAGACCCGCCCTTACACTTACACACACACACACAGACCCTGGAGTGAGGATGTTGTTTAAATCCCAGCTTTTTCTTCTGTCCTTCAGTTTCCTCATCAGCTAAATAAGAATAAAAACAGAATCTCCCAAAGGGTTTAAATGGCAGAAAAAATAAGAAACTCGTAAACACTAAGTACTTCACCAAATACACTGTAAAAGCCCAAGAGTTATCAGCTGGTATTGTTTTTCTTCCTGCAATTTTACTTTTTTCTACTTAGACTGCATATCTGGAAACACTTTTGAGTTATAATGCCCACATGTTAGTTTAGCTTGATTTCAAAGTGTGACAAACAGGGCTGGATAGCCATGTAGATTAGTTGCCTATCCTGAATGAGGCCCTGGATTCACCCCCACCAGCACACCAAAAGCCAGATGTCGTGGCAAACACCTGCGATTCCTGCACCTGGAAGTTGGGGGGTGGAGGCAGGGGGATCAGAAATTCAAAATCATCCTTGACTACATAGGGAGCTGTGGGCCAGTGTGGAACACACACATAAGACCATGTCTTTTAAAAGTGTGATAAAATACCATCCTGAGCTCCATGCACCAATTATCAGGTGTCGTTTTAAAATGAAATAATAAAGAGCTGTGATTTGGGAACAGACAAAATCACCTGACACAGCATCTTGCCGGATGAGTCACCAGGGAATGGCTAACTGTCAAGTGCGGGGAGCGGGGTGGGGGGACCCGTGTCCTTCCACAGGGGCGGGGGAGACCCCGGGGAGCCGCCACGCTCCCTCGGGCCGAGTCCTCTAACGTCCACCAACAGTTTTAGCCCGAAGGGCACAGGTGCGGCGAGCGTGGATGGACGTGGGGCTCCGGGCGGAGCACAGAGGCTGCGGTATCAGCTGTCCCGGGATGGAGACCGACCCGCTCCCCGAGGGGACGCACGACCCGAGCAGGGCAGACGCCTTCCCTGCCGGGGAACCGGGATCACCGCAGCACCCACGTACCCAGCGCGGGCCCCAGCACCGCGCATCCCGTGGCCCCGGCCCCTCGGAGACCTCATCTTCCCAGACCTCCGGCCACCAGCGCCCCGCGACTCCTCAGACCCCCCGCCCCGCACCCCTGGCACCCCCGCCGCCGCGCCCACGCCGCCTCGGACCCCGGCCCGGCCACACTCACCGCCTTCTTCATGGTGGCCGCCATCTTGGACTGGACCACGGGGCGCAGGGGAGGAACATCCTGGTGCGCGCCACCCCCCTGCGGTCCCTCCCGGGCCCCGCTGACCAAAACTCCACTAACACACAGCACTATCTCCACACCGCTCCCGACGGGGTCCCTGGCCGTGAACTCTAAGACAAGGACTCAGGAAGGAACCATAACCTGGAAAGACTTGGTACCTTCCAATTAAAGGGACAGGCAGCTTCCCTCTCGGCCGGCATAAACACCAAGTGCGGCCAACAGTCCGGCCAGAGATTCCAGCCACGGGCAGCAGGGGGAGCGCTGGCTACCACCCAGCTGGGCGGACCCGGAGGAGTGGGAAATTCTTTCTGCATTAATTCAACAAGCTTAAACTAAGCCGAGTAGTAGCGCAACCTAAAAAGGAGCTGCGGAGGCTGGGGGCGTGACTCTGGCTCCTTCAGTAAAGTGTTTACACTCAAGCATGAGGACCTGAGTTCGATCCCCAGCACCCACAGGAAAACCCAGTGCCGGGTGGGGGGTAGGGGATGGGGTGGGCAGAAAGCTACAAGTTGAAGGCACTGACATGCGGCCCACACTTGAAGTTGGCCGTAGCGTACCTGCCATTGGCCACTGCAAAGGACGCTGGAATGGAATGAGCAGCCAGGAGTGGATGAAGCCAAAGGAGGACCCCAAAAGGATCTAGAGCAATATAACAGACTCAAAAGCTCAGATGATACCTTATTTTTATTTGTTTGTTTATTGGAGACAGGGTGTCTATATGTAATTCTGGCTTTCCTGGAACTAGCTATGTAGACCAAGCTGGCCTTGAACTCACAGAGATCCTCGTGCTTCTGCCTCCCTAGTGCTGGAAATGAACGGTGAGTTCCACCATGTACAGCTGAAATAAATTCTTTTAAGTATTTTAAATTAAATTGGTTCAGCAATACATCTGCCACTCACTCAAATATGTCAGCCTGAGAAGATTGTCCTTCTAGAGGCCTGATGGGCACCAGGCTTCCTTGGCAACCAGGACCACTGTTAACTCCTGGAGCCGAGACATTGTCCTGGGAAACACAGAGCTCTGAGGGCGAAAACACTGAGAATTTGGGGCAAAGGGCATTGTCTCACCTCCCGAGCAAGTGATGTGGGCCGGGGAGGTCTGGGCTTCAGCAGCAGCGCAATAAGAACGTGGCCCTGGGCTGGGTACCCTGTGCATCTCTGACAGTCCCTCCTGTGGCTTCTGCAAGCATCAGTCCTCACACCAGGGCATGCAAAGGAGGGAGGAGACAGATCTCACCTGTCTGCTTATAATGCAGTGGTCCTCAACCTTCCTAACGCTGCGACCCTTTAATACATGCTGTGGTGACCCCCGACCATAAAATTATTTCATTGCTACTTCATAACTGTGATTTTGCTACTGTTATGAATCATAATATATCTGCTACGCAGGATAACTGATATGTGACCCCTGTAAAAGGGTTCTTCGGCTCCCATAGGTCACGACCTACAGTTGAGAACCGCTGTTACAGCCTATAATGTACCCTTTGTTTACAGTCTGTCTCCTGTCATTATAATGCAATCCTCGCTCGTTGTGTGTTTACCAGCAGGCTCTCTGGGTGTAAGGAACTTGGACCCCTCAGACATACCCTCCCAAAAAGTGTTTGCCGGCTGCACTCTGCTAACTTGGCAGTTGCTCACAGGAAGCTGACTCTCCGCCCCTAAGGCTCACCGTGGCACCACTTTCAAGGAGCTCATTTACACGGCACCACAAACCGCAGCCCTTGGCTTTGTAGCCGGTGGGGCAGCTCAGAAGGAAGAGCTAGTGTCTGGCTGCAGTGGTCAGTGGAGACTCTGTAGTTGGCAGCGTATTGACTGCACCAGGCACTGGGGATGCTGCCTGTCAAAAACAGATAAAACACCCTGTCCTCATGCAGCTTGACCATCTAGTGATAGGACACAGACTGCAACAGAGTACTTCCATAAGGACAGTGTGTCAGAAAGGGTGATTAGTATAAACGTGACTGACTGCCCCAGCAAGGACGCACAAAAAGATAAGGAACATGTGCAGCTCTGCCATGAGAACTCCACTGGGGAGGCATGAAAAAAAAGGTAGAAAACACAAAGTCAATTGGAAATGAATGTATACTACGGTGTGTCCAAACACATCCCAGCTTTGGGCTGTGTCACGCAAGGATAATGAGTGTATTTGTCATTTTGTGGCAGTGTGTATTGGGTTCCCACCCCACCCCCCACCCCCCAAAAAAAAACCCTGCAGCATCGCCCTGTGCTCCCTCTGCTTGATGAGTGACAGGAATGGGCAAATCTCGCTAGCAGGAAGTAATTTGATCCTGTGCCTGCAGGGGGCGCCCAAGGATCATGACTGCATTCCCCAGGCATTCACGTCTACATCCTAGGAATTTGTTTGTATTTGGCTCAAATTTTTTTTTTTTTTTTTAAGTTATTTTGCCCTGACAGGGTTTGAAATTCTCATGTCTTCCCACTGCATGTAGGGTCTAACTCAAATTCGGAATCAAGGCCAGACTTCCTCTCTGATTATTGTGTAACACATTTCCCGGAGAGTCTTGGACAAACACACCGGGAAACCATGACAGAACGAAGGACAGACAGCACAAGAGTCCAGGTAAGTGAACAGTGTGTTCCCCAAGGTTACCTACAGAACTGTGTGGGAGGGGTTGCTGGGAGGAACGTAGCGAACTCAAACACCTTCTTGGTCCGGTCAGTACTCCAAGGTTCCAGAGTCCTCACTGACCACTGCAGCTGACACTAACTCTTTCACCTGAGTCTGGCCCAAGGGTTGCAGCTCCCAGGACTGGGGTTTGAGGTGAACAATAGAACGATGTGAGATGATGGATTCTTTCTTTTCTACCTCTGCCCTTTCCCTCCAGGAGATACAGGAGCAGGGTGCCATCTTGGATGGAGAGGCCAGACCCCTCTCCAGACACAGAACCTTCCAGCACCTTAATATTGGGCTCATTCTTCTCCACAATTCTGAATACATTTCTGTTGCTTATGAATTACCAATTAACCATCTTGGGGGCTCTTTGTTATAGCAACATAGACGCACTCATACAGACTCTTTCATAAACACTCCCAGCCCTGCAAGCTTCTCTATAGCTCTCTCTGGCCATTTCCTTGGGAGCTCTTTCTCTTCTGCTAAACCAGAAGCCCCAAGGGAAGTAGACCACACCTGTTCATGAGTGAGTAAATAAATGCATGAAAGACTAAGCTGCTGTGTATTTAAGGGTTAGAGTGTAAAGTGAGATACAGGATAGCAGCTGGGGCATTCATTCAATTACATTGTTCAAGGGTCCATATTCATGTTTGCATTTTTTTCCCCCACACACCTCACATCATGGTCCCATGGGCTGATCGCCTGAACAACCTCCTTTTGTCACCAGATGGCACCATGACTCCAAACAAATTTTCCTTCTGTGCAAAGCCTTAGGCACATAAGTACTGCCAGGCAGGAGGACACAAAATCAAGTAAGCCACACTCTGGGCCAAAATATAGTCATCTCTTGCTAGTTTCAATTTGTAGTTTTTGTTTTGTTTTGTTTTTAAGATGTTTATTTATTTATTATGTAAACAGTGTTCTGCCTGCATGCCAGAAGAGGGCGCCAGATCTCATTGCAGATGAGTCACCATGTGGTTGCTGGAAATTGAACTCAGGACCTCTGGAAGAACAGCCAGTGCTCTTAACCACTGAGCCATCTCTCCAGCCTCATGTTTTGTTTTGTTTTGTTTTGTTTTGTTTTTAACCAGGAAAGATAGCATCTTTTTTCAAAGATATCCTGAATATCCGAGATTTTTAGACCTTAATGGAATAGACCATTCTCTGGGCTTAGTATACAGCTCAGGGACAGAGTGCTTGACTAGCATCCATAATGCTTTGAGCTCAGTTCCCAGAACCACAAAAAGATTTTAAAAAAAAAAAAAAAAGGTAAACTATTGTCTAATTAGTCTGTTTACCTCAATGGTACCTGGCCCAGCAACTGTGACTTTGAGAAAGCAATCATCATGTAGTATCAGCAGCTATTATCCAATATCAATTTCCTGGTGTGATCCATCCAAGTAGGGATTTTTTCGGAACTATCCTGCACTCTGCACTTACCCCAAGCACCCCTCATCACAGGGCTGCTGCTCACAAATGGGTCTGATTTGCACTGGTGTGAACATCTTAGATGTTTATGCTCGCCTAAAGCACTTTGTATATTTTTCTAGGTTCCACTTTTACCTCTCCATCCTAGACGTCAGACACAAACTATCTAGCATCCTTTAAAGAATACCAGTCCAGATCAAGCCAGTCAGATTCAACAGTACAATGAAAACATTCAGGAAAAAATAGTTGGGGTGAGGGGCACTGTAGAGAATGGGCTCCCAGAGGCTAAGGCGCCCAGGCAGAGGGACCAGGAGCTCTCGGAAGCCGCAGTGAAAACATCTTGACTTCAGTGACTCAGGCCCAGAGTAGGGAGAGTGTAGGAGTCAGCTATCAAGCAAGATGACTTCAGTGTCATTTCCCGAGGTTTGCTGTCACAGCATGCCCCCAACCTGAGTGTCTGTGTGCAGTCAGGCATTGTTTGCCTAGTTCTAGTGGATCCTGCTGGTGGGTATTGTGCTGTTCGCCTGAAGCACCGGGAAGAGGTTAATTTACATGTGGTAAAAAGTTGTTCCTTAAAACTTCAGCCGAGAAAATCAAGAAGGCCAAGGGAATGTGGCAATATTCTTGAGGTTGTGGAAGGGTGTGGATAAACAGGCAGCTCTAGGGTAGATTTCTATCAAAAGGGAAAAAAGCCACCCTTTGTGTGCTGCTACAGAGCATGTGCATGCTGTGCTGATGTTCATGCTTCCTGTTTTATGAATCCCGTGCTTGAGGAACTTGTGCAGTTTGTATATGTAAAGTGGATGGAGGTCATGATGAGTGACAGGCTGAGAGAGGACATCAAAGTCACTCTGAGCTCTGGTGACAGAATAGCAACCAGCATCATGAAAGGAAACAACTACCAATGAGGATGAGGAGGGATGAGTAGGCGGGACTCACATCAGAGGGAAAACAAGAGAAAGAGAAGGGCAGGGGACATCTAGGCTTGGCCCTGGGTGCACTCAGTGAACTGGCCTGGGAATGTGGCTCAGGGGGTAGAGTGCTTGCCTACCCACTACCTAGCATGCACAAAGCTCTGGATTCGAATCCCCAGTGCCACATAAACCCAACATGGTGGTGCACACCTATAATCCCAGTACTCAGAGGCAAACAAATCTCCTCTCTCTCTCTCTCTCTCTCTCTCTCTCTCTCTCTCTCTCTCTCTCTCTCTCTTTCTCTCTCCTCTCTCCTTTCTTCTCTCTCTCACCTCTCTAGTCCAATTTGTACTGTATCATAGGTGTGGAACATGGTGGCTATGGATTTTTAAAGCTTCAGATAAAAATTAATACCTCTGTTAATCAGTGTATAATATGCCATACATGTAAAAGCAAGCCATCAAATTTACATGTTGTGATCCCAACTAAAAATTTAAAATCTACCAATAAATAGAATATATAGGAAGAAATATACAGAACTCTTAATAATTGCTAAGAGGGTGGCATTTTTTTTCTCAGTTGACCTTTCTCAACTTTCTTTTAATGGTGATACATTATTTCCATAACACTTGGGGAGCTTGTCATTCAGGCAGCACTATAGGATGACCTATTCAAAAATCAGCCGAAAAGTCAGCTAATGTTCACATCCCAGCAATCATAGAGCCCAATTACCAAAGCCATGGGGAAAATCTAAGCAAGCCCTTTGTGTCTGTCTGGGGTTTCTAAGAAGAGACTAGTTACCTACAATTCCTGCACATGGGTAGAATCATTTGTATGACAGGCTCAGATCCCCTAAACCATGATTACTACAAGAGATTATATTTATTCACTGAATCCATACATTTTGTTATTGGGAATGATTTTGTTCACTTAAGCTGTTACCTAATGATATGCATATGCTTTTGATAATTAACTCACCATATACTAAGATATGGATATATGAAGGCACATAGAGCCCTACTGTCGGACGGTACCAACATCAGAGTGGGTTGCTACCATCTGCAAATAGAAGGAGATTCATTTGAGGGATTGTCTTACATACTAAAAGAACTTAAATAATGCATGACTGGTGCATGCAGGGATTTCTTGATAGATGTATTATCCTATCTTAACTCGTTATAGACTTTGCTTTGTTAAGTCTCTGTCGATGGGGGTTGGAAACCAAATTGTGTATATCAGACTCTATGTTTGATTTTTGACTCGAGAATTACTCCTGCTGAATAGAATGTTCTTCTTCTAGCATCAGCTCCAGTCTCCCTTGTCAATATCCTTTATTTCAGTTTGAGCCTGGACTCGCTATAGGAGTGAATTCACTTGGGAATGCAGCCAACACAAGCGGGAAATTGAAGAACAGAGAAAAAGAAAACAGGGCCTGATAGGTGCTGGCCTTGTGGAGGTGAGCTGAGTAACTCCAACGAATCTGTTAATGTCAGGAGTCAAGGAATTCATTTACCTAAAGAGATCCAATTTACTTTTCTGACTAAAATAAATCGTATGGATCTCTCTGAAGACTTTAATTCTAAAGCGAAATCATCCTCTTGACTAATCTCACTTAAAACAGAAGGAAAGAAAGAGAAAGTGTTTGATGTATGTTGAACTTTGATAAATCTCTAATTCATACCCCAAAATATAACCTCTAAGTCTAATTTTATGACATTAAATAGAGTCCATGATTAGCATATATTTTTAATTTCAAAAATGATCCCATTTCAGTGTATATTAGATTTCAATAAGAGCTTTGTAACAATTCTACTAACTGGATATGATGGTGGGTGATTCGTATTACTTATTTTAAGTTTTGTTGAGTTTCTTCACTGATGGGTGTGGTGGTTTGAATGAGAATGGGCCCAATAGGCTCATATATTGGAATGCTTAGTTTCCAGTTAGTAGAACTGTTTGGGAAGGATTAGGAGGTGTGGCCTTGGAGGAGGTGTGTCACTAGGAGTGGGCTTTGAGGTTTCAAAAACCCACACCAGACTCAGATGCTTCTCTCTCTCTCTCTCTCTCTCTCTCTCTCTGTGTGTGTGTGTGTGTGTGTGTGTGTGTGTGTGTGTGTGTGTGTAAACTTATACTATGCATTCTCTAACTTTTTCCTTCCAAGAGTTCCAATGTGATGCTTCATTTGGGTATCTTTGTCTTCACAAAACTGAAACATACTTGGACTGCCTTAAACAATGAGTTTTAGACAATGAGATTCCTGAGACCCCAGCTCTCAGCTGGCAAGCACTGACAGACACAAGTGAGGAGCCCTCAAGAGGACTCCAGCTCCAGCCACTAGCTGTAGGACCCTCACTGAGGACAGCTGTAGCTGATCCAGTAGACCTGCTAGAGTGGCCAGGTAAATGAATAACAGGAGACTGCTGTTTCCCATTGATGGTGTGACGGAGAAAGAGCACCGAGTAGGGACTCAGATCCCACATTCATCTGTGGAAGTCAGGAGGATGGTGGTTGGCTCTTTCCTGTTTCTTTTCAAGTGTGTGTTGTTTGACTTTAGTTAGAGGACAGAGAGTGTGCTCTAACTAAACGGGCCTCCCTTGCCTTGCTTACCACAGACACACAGTTCCGGGGCTGGTGCCTGGCGTGCAGGAGGCACTCCATCAGGTTTGCTGACGACTCCTCCAAAGAATTCCATTCTGACTGGAGAGAGTGAAAACAAATCAAGCAATCTCTGGAGATGTATATTAAATTATTTTTCAATGGAAAACGCCACCACGGCGGAGGAATCTGTGTATGCTCCTGTGTAAACACACAGGATTCCAGTTATCCTACCCAAGTCGCAGAAGCCTTGAAGCTGGAGCCAGCCCCTCCTCAGGCGTGCTGCACATTGCCTGAGAAGGAGAGCAGAGTGGACAAGCCAGTAGTAAAATCTCTGTTGTAAGAACAGGCAGGCAGTTGCTACCACACAAAGTTTGCTCGCATACTCAGCTGATGGGACTTTTTTGTTGTTTTTAAGAGAAAAGGACTCTTCCAGAATTGATCTGGAATTGCTCCATTGGTCCTCTGTCTGATCATTAACAAACAGCTGTGGAGTATCCACATTCACTCCATCAGGAGTTTCCTTTCCCTAAGGACAGAGGTACTTTATGTACCAGTCTCCTGGTAAGGTGAATGCTTGCTGGTTCTCTTTAAAGGAAAAGGGTTAGTCAGTGCTCAGTAATGCCCATCTAAGTCAACAGCCCACCAGATGCGTCAAGGCAGGCTCCTGACATACAAGAGCAAACCAAACTGTGCTTCAAGTCCAAAGTATTTGGCAGCAGGAATCCCATCATGAAATTTCCCCGAATTGCACATGGGTGAGATTGACCAAATCATGCTAGGCAGGGAAACTCACAGAATAGGTATCTGTGTGATGATGTAATTTTAAAATTTATGAAACATATATGGTACCAATGGAATGCCAAGAAAAAGAGAGAGAGAGAGAGAGAGAGAGAGAGAGAGAGAGAGAGAGTCTATGGGTGGAGGCTGGAAGATTAATTCAAAGATCAGACAGGGATTAAAATCACTCTCAAATGCATAATGAGATCAAGGCCAGCCTGGGCTGCGTGAGACCCTGTAGCCTGGGCTGCATGAGACCCCGTCCCACAAAACAAAACTAAACAAGCAAACAACCAAAAAAAAACAAAAACAAAAAATCCCTGGCCTTTTTCATTGTCTGGCTTAACTTGCCTCTGGATCAGGCAGTTACAATAGAACCTTCCAAAGTCACCGTTCCTAATAACAGCTAATGGGTATGGTGGCCTCATGAGATCAACAATGCAGAAGTTGAGGCAGGGGAATTGCCACATTTCTGAGACAGTCTAGGCTGTTTAGGAACTGCCAGGCCAGCCTAAACTACAGAATGAGATCCTGTGTTATTTTAAAAAACAAAAAAGATTAATAATCCCATTACTAACGGGTACATGGTTATGGGTGCATGCGTCTCTTACAGAACTCAGTTCCCAGCACCCATGTGAGGTGGTTCACAAGCAATAGTCACTCCAGATTGGATACCCTCTTCTGAACTCCGTGAGTACCACACACATGACACAGGCACACACATACATATACACACAAAATAAAATAAATTGTTAGAACACCGACTTGTTAACCTGGGTGTTTGTGCCATGCTCTTCCTCTGTTTTAAAACAAAGTAACTCTTTTGACAATGAATTCATTCAAAAACACTCCCCACCCTGCATGACTTTATTAGAGATACCTTTATCCACACTTGGAATAAAAGTATTGACTGACCAACATGACCTACTTCTGCTCAGAAACCATTAGGTGAGTGTTCGTGCCAATGGACTCCATGAAGACAAAGGCCCACAGTCAGGACAAATCTCTGTCACCTGCCAGTCCCACAGCCACTCAGACCCAACCAAGTAAACACAGAGACTTATATTGGTTACAAACTGTATGGCCATGGCAGGCTTCTTGCTAACTGTTCTTACAGCTTAAATTAATCCATTTCCATAAATCTATACCTTGCCACGTGGCTCGTGGCTTACCGACATCTTCACATGCTGTTTCTCATCGTGGCGGCTGGTAGTGTCTCTGACTCAGCCTTCCACTTCCCAGCTTTATTCTCCTCCTTGTCCCGCCCACAATTCCTCCTGCCTGACTACTGGCCAATCAGTGTTTTATTTACCAACCAATCAGAGCAACACATTTGCCATACGGAACATCCCACAGCAGACCTGTTTCACCTGAACTTTTAGTTGTTTGTCTTGCCTACCTGTGGATGCGCATGTAATGACCTCCAGTGTTGCCAATGAGGGAACTGGGCTCAGAGAAGCCAAACATCTTCCCAGGGCCACACAGCCAGTGAGGAGTGGAGTCACGGTTTCAATCCAACCTGATGAGGCCCAAACTATTCTTTTTGTTGTGTAAAACTGCTTTTTTCTGGGAGGTGCCCAGATGAGCATCCTCAGGGTTTACCAATCACTTCCTCAGAAAACAAAGGATGTATTGTTCCTAAACTCTCTGGGTTTTGATGAGGAATGAGGAAATAATCAGTCATCAATTGCCTAGTATTTGCTTATTAGGTGCTATTCAACATAAATAGCATTGTGTCATGGGTTACAGGAGGTAGAATCAACAAAAAAACAGGAGCTTACAAATTTGAGGAGACTTAAGTAATTGGGCAGAAAACAGGAGATTACGGTTTAAATAATCTGGGAGCCCGTTTTCTATGGTTATGAATACCACGGGCAGTCAGATTCATGCCAAGGGCAGTCAGATTCATGCCATGTTCCTGTGGATTTCTGAAAATCCCTGTGGAATAAGTGTGATTTTAGGAAGCATCACTGTGGTGTATGCATTGTTACATGGCTGAGCACAGGTGAGTCTGGTGTGTGTGTTGTTACACGGCTGAGCTTAGGTGACTCTGGTGTATGTGTTGTTACATGGCTGAGCACAGGTGACTCTGGTGTGTGTGTTGTTACATGGCTGAGCACAGGTGACTCTGGTGTGTGTGTTGTTACATGGCTGAGCACAGGTGACTCTGGTGTGTGTGTTGTTACATGGCTGAGCACAGGTGACTCTGGTGTATGCATCGTTACATGGCTGAGCTTAGGTGACTCTGGTGTGTGTGTTGTTACATGGCTGAGCTTAGGTGACTCTGGTGTGTGTGTTGTTACATGGCTGAGCACAGGTGACTCTGGTGTGTGCGTTGTTACATGGCTGAGCTTAGATTTGCCCTCACTGGGACTTCGGTACTGGTCTCCTTCAACTTAATTCAATTGTACAGTTTACTGAATCAAAACGACATGACTTCAGCTGCTTGGAAGGCCCAAGGCAAGAGGATTGCAGGTTTGAGCAAACAATTCAGTGAGACCCTGTCTCAAAACAGTTGAAGATCTAGAGATGTAGTTCAGCGGTAGAGCACTTCTCTAGTGTGCACCAGGCCACGTATTCACTCTCCGGTGAATACACAAGCACAAATTACAACTGTTTAATTGAGCACAGAAATAATGATCGAAACACCTGCCTTCTGTGTAGCTTCAAAGAACTGGGCATGCGATACATGGACACTACAAGGGAAGTTCCTGCATGCCTCACTTTGTTGAGGACTTTATCTGCAATGTCCTCACAGGAGCCTCAGTTACTACTGTCCCATTTCTGTGATGTTTGAGTTAGGCCATGGACTTGGTTCCAACACTCTTTGCTCAAGAAACGAAAAGTCAGGCCTCTGAGTTTCCACAATCAAAAAATGGATCTGAAACTCTCACCCTACATCAGTCAAAGCTTGAAGCTTGAAGCTGTATTGCCAATCCATATATCTGAAAGGGTTTTGTATATCCTGGTATGGAGGATCAAACCTTTGCCCTCCAACAGGCTCCATAACACACACACACACACACACACACACACACACACACACACACACACACACAGAGTCAAGTGTAGTTGCATAGTAGTAACAAAGACTGTTGGGGTCCAGCCCCTAATAGTCTATCCCCAGAGTTTCCAGAAGAGATGCTAACTAATGGGAGAAATAATCTTAGGGAATGAATCTAAGTCCACTGAGCTCTTTAGTCCATTCACTTTATTCTTCTGAGACAAAATTTGCCACTTCTCTTTGGGAACTAGTCTACATACCTTCCAAGCAGCAACTCTTTTTACAATACAATGCAAGGCTTTCAAGATCCCCACAAGAGCAGTGATAGTCAGCTTCATTTACAACCCAAAAGGGGAGTGAATAAAGGAGGTGGAGTCAATTAAGGGCTGGAATCAGTTAATAAATCAGAAAGGGAACTTATGTGCTCAAACTATATTCTTTGAAGTGGTTAGGTGAAATGTTAAGAGTTTATCATGAACTTGCTCAAACTACAATCTTAGAAGTGGTTAGGTAGAAGAATCTATGAGTCACTAAAATAAAACCACCTTTTTTTTTCCTATGTCACCATTTTCTGGCAGGGCAGGGGAAGAGCACTGGATAGCTTGGTAACTTACTTGCTTTACAGCTTGAAGCACCTGGTATGAAAAAGTCCTTTTGTTCTAAGTAAGTTGCTTGAGGGGAAGTCTAAAGGTGCCACTAGGGCTGTGAGAGAAAGAGGGGGTTTGAGATTAATTTGCACAGGAAGCAAAGCTATGTACCTAACATCCACCTGGCCTAGGCAGTGTCTCCGTATGGATATGTACCTTAATTCAGGAGACCAGCAGGTGGTCTGGAGAGCTTATTCTGTCTGCTATTTGTCCTTGGATGCTTTTGTCTGGAGCTGGCCCTGGCTTTGTGTGCTTGCTAAAGGAGATAATTGCAGAAGGCAGACATCTGAATTCTAATACTTAAGAGAAGAAGCAGAAAGCCTTGTCTTTGTGACTTTATCCAAACACCTTAGTTGTGTATGCCCAAGGAATAATCAATCCACACTGTTTAGAAGTTCTTAGGAAAAGAATTAACTGGGGAAGCTATAATAGCATACATGAAATTCATAGCAGAAAACAGCTGGTATATTCAAAAAGCCAAATAACACCAGTACTCCTTGAGCCTTGGCTTCCTCTGGAGAAATCCATGACTTTTCCAGGTGATAGCTTTGTCACAGTCAGCTGAATTCCTACTTCACATTTCTACATCCTGCAGCATAGTAGAAAGGCTAGGGTCTAAATAATCTTTTCAGGACTTGGTTAGGACTTCCCAGAGCAATAAAGGTGGCCTGGGCCAGTCTTGGGAATGCAGTTGGCACTTAGAAGCCACTTCCAGATCTTTGGTTAGGAATTCCTGAGAGGATCCCTGGCTGCATGACTCACAGAGGCTATGAAATTAAGGAGGCATGAGGCCAAGGGAGAAGGGTGAGTTCCTGAGACTGTGTTCACCATAATCGTTTTGATGTTATGAACCTCTCCAAGGACTGATGAATGAATGTTCCACTCAATGGACTTTCAATGAGCTTCCTGCTTTCCACTGCCATCCAGGATAGCAATGACTGAGGACTCCAGTGTACATGAGACATAATCTTCCATGAAATAGGAATTTTCTTACTTACCTCTATGTATACACTAACTAATAATTTCCTGTACATCTGAGTATCTAGTTGGAATACATGAAGAAGTCCAGTACTAGCCAGGAGTGTGGCACATGAATTTAATCCCAGCACTCAAGAGGCAGAGGCAGGAAGATCTCTGTGAGTTCAAGACCAACCTGATCAACATAGCAAGTTCCAGGACATCCAGGGTGACATAGTGAGACCCTATCTCAAAAACAAAACAAACAAAAAGTCTAATACGAAACATCCTGTTATTGGTCATGGTCAAGGAAGAAACTAAGCAAAGGAAATTAGATTCAGGAATCTCATTCTGAAAAGAAAAGGGAGAGATATAGAAATGATAGGATAAAAGGATAGATTACTGAATCTACCTTCAAACTAAAAAAGCAACTACTGGTCTCAAATATTTTATTTTTGTATATTTATACAAATCTAAGGTTATTTTTGTTACACTGTATATATGTTTCTACTCTTGTTTAAGATATTTTTGTATATTGTTAAACAATTTAAGGTTATTTTTGTTATGTTGTATTATATGTTTCTATTTCTTGCTTAAGGTATTGTACCTATGTAGCTCATTTAAAAATGTAATGTAAAGTTCTAGTCCTTGAAAGGTATTTAGGATAGTAAGGAAATGCAGATTAGTAGTGTTAGTCATCGATAACAATCAAACTTAAGCCGGGCGGTGGTGGCGCACGCCTTTAATCCCAGCACTCGGGAGGCAGAGCCAGGTGGATCGCTGTGAGTTCAAGGCCAGCCTGGGCTACCAAGTGAGTTCCAGGGAAGGCGCAAAGCTACACAGAGAAACCCTGTCTCGGAAAAAAAAAAAAAAATCAAACTTATAGTCATGTTAAGGTCAATCAAAGACATATTTTAAATAGACAGATGATCTTCAAACACTTCAGAGACATAGAGAATATAGGATTTTGATGTTTTAATAACATAAAGCTTTTCATGACAGTAACACACATCTGCTCTTGGCAGCACCAATTTACTTCAAAAAACGATGATGGACATCAAAGAATTTCCATATGGAGTTTGCTTTCATTTGTGGCAAAGTTAGCCACTAGGCAAGAAACTGCCCTTGCCTCAACTGCTGGCAGATGCTGCCCAAAGTGGACACGCAGGACACAAAAGAAGATGACTGCCAGACTTTGCCAAGACAAGGTAGGACAGTCCTTCAAAATTCCTGCTTCACAGAAAAGTCTGTCAGATATTCTAGGCCTGTAGGCTGAAGATGGATGCCCCAGTATTACAGAGAAACCTTGGGATGACTGTCCAGACAGCCAGATTTCTCTGTCATTTCTTAGTTTTGGAAGTTGCTTGCTCTGCACTTCCTGTTTACTCAGGTAGTATTATATCCTTCTCAGGTCTCTGATGTGGTTGAAGATTAGATAATTATAGTTACAGTTTTCCTTAGTTATAATAGAAAGTAAATTAAGTACAAAACTTTAGATTCATCAAAATAAGATAGATGATAGAGTGATTACTCCAATTTTTACAAATACAAATGGACTGGACATTGTGAATGTAATTCTTACTTGATAATTGTTCTTATTGTATACAATTTTACTGTATTAGAGTTAAAGTCTTTCCTTTTTATTTAGACAAAAAGGAGGAAATGCGGAATATTTGTACACTGCGTGAAAATATTTTGCTGTGATTGGTGTAATAAAAAGCTGAATGGTCAATAGCTAGGCAGGAGCTACAGGCAGGACTTCCAGGGACAGAGAGGACTCTGGGAAAAAGAAAGGTGGATTCACCAGCTGGGTGTGGAGGAAGCAGCATGGGCAGTATGGAGAGATGAGGTAACAAGCCACACAACAGAATAGGTTAAAATAGATGGGTAAAGTTATAAGAGCTAGTGGGACAAGCCTAAGTTAAGGCCAAGCTTTCATAATTAATAATAAGTTTCTATGTCATTATTTGTGAGCTGGCAGTCCCAAGGAGAAAGGACTGCTACAACTCCCAGGAAAATCTATTTCATCTGAAACCTGTCTCTTTCTTGAGCACGAGGGAGTGTGCGCATGCGCGTGTACACACACACACACACACACACACATACACACACACATACACACACACACAAAGAATAACTCACTAGCTAAAATAACAAGACAATTGTCACACATCAGTCTTTACATCATCCAGACACAGTCAGAAGAGATGGATGAAACAAATTCTCCCTCTAGGGATGTTCTTTCCATCAAATCACCAACAGCACAAAACCCACTTGCACCACACTCTAGGCCAAATACCCAAAGGAAGAAAACATTCTGATCCCACCCTCCCTGGGAAAGACATGTCATTGAAGGAATATTTCCAATATTCTCACATATTCATGTTCAAGAAAAAAGTGACACAATTAACTAGGTGGTGCTAGGCATGGTGGAATAAACCTGTCATCCCAGCACCCCTGGCATGGAAGCAGGACAATGAAGAGTGTGAGCCAGCCTAGGCTATGAGACTCTGTCTCAGGAAAGCTATAGACATGATGATGCATGTGGATGTCTACGCTGAAGAGTCAGGCTGGGTCAGAAACTGTTGGATGTGAATGCCACTGGGGCCACTAACGTCGATGGCAATGGGCAGGGCGTTTAATTCCTCAAGCATGGCGGGTGATGTTGTATTTGCTTTCATCTTCTGTGTTTTTGACATTGAGCTGAGGTGAAATTTAAACAGATATGTTGATGCAAAATTCCTATTTTGTCACAAGCTCTCAAAAGTATAACATACGATGATACCTTCATACAGTATATGGCCTACACTACATGACATATATATATATATATAGTATATATAGTATATATATACTATATATGTATAAGATGTATGTTTCATGGACACACAAAAGACTGTACATTTATAGCATGTGCTGTATGTACACTGCAGTGAAAATGTAAACAGGTCTAGTAGATTATATCTAAATCACTATATATGTATAACAGCTGGTTTTTTTTATTAACACTGACCTCCGAGGACAAATTTGAAATGATAATGTGGCAGCACAAATCACAAATCGGATTGCAAAAGATTTTTCAGCAACAGCAGATGTTTACAGAAGACTTCATAGGGAAAAACTTGCTGGCGCTTGGGTCACAGTAACCTTAGGTCAGGTGACTGGAAAGCAGGGGGAGGAAGTCTGCCTCCTGCCTGGGTGCCGGTGGCTTTGCGTTGGATAAGCAGGAAACAATATGAGTCACTTTGAATCAGCAAAGACCAATTTCCTTTCCAGAATTAGGAAAGTGAATTCTAGTCTAGCCAGCCACAAAAGCAGGATCGTGGATAACTCTGCTTGCTTTCGGTGGACCTTAGGGGGGAATGGAGTTCTTGGGAATCTGTGGGTGCCTCTGCTCTGCACAGGGTGGGCGATTTGCTAGAGGGAAAGTCTTTGAGGAAGTGTGGAAAGCAATCCAAAGGAAACTAAGCCATCCATGCCCTCCTGTGCATTCCACAGTCTCCCGGGGAACTAACGCCACTGGCATCTTTTGTTAATTATCAGCTGCGGACACACACCTATAGAACATACATTGATTTATTCAGTTCCCTAACAACCCACCCTGAAGCATCTGGGAATCTGGTGAAGAAATTCTGCAAACAGCATTGGACCTTCCTGCCTAACTTAAGACCCACGGTCAGAAGGTCACAGCCCTTCTTTTGATGTGTCCTATATTAGTCTCAAGTCCTCTCCTCCTTCAGGAGCTCAAAAGGGCAACTTTCGTACAAAAGTAGTCCAGCTCAGGCTGCGAAAACCTGTCTCCCGGGATGTTGGAAGACGCGCGCTCTCCACTCGCTTGGCAGGCGCGGGCGGCCTTCCGGGCTGTCCTCGGGGACCTTGCCCGCCCTGCGTGGCGATTGTGCAAGCGCAGCTTCAGGCCGCTGCAAGGCCGGCTGCAGCCTGCAGGAGGGCAAGGAGGCGCGCTCGCTGCGCACCCGCTGAACCCTGGGCTCAACGCTCCTTTCCTGGGTTATCTCCGGGGTGGAGTCCACGGTGCGCCCGCCAGGCGAGCAGCGCATCGGTCACCCGAGGCCTGGGTGCCCTCACTCACCTTGCTGACTCCATCCTCTTCCCATTCCCGCCCCCCCCCCCCCGCCGCGTCCCTCCCAGCTTTGCCAGCAGGTCCCCCTCCGCCCTACTCAGGGTGCTCATTGGTCATCCCGGCATGCCTTGTCTCCATAAATACGAGGTCCCTGAGCCTAGGTGCTTGAGGAGGCACAGCGAGGTACATCAGACCAGGGAGCATCCCTTCTACCCTCCTTGACACCCTGTGGCTTCAGACCTTAGAAGTCGTATTTGCAGACCCACAGAGGACCAAACCTCGGCTGCTTTTCTCCAGCCCCTGTGGCTAGCTCAGGGCAGGCACCTGCGCCCCACGCCGCTGAACCTTGCAGCATCCCTGGGCGTCTGCCTCTTCGGAATCCCTCCTGCTCTGTACCACTCCACCACACCCGCGGGTTCTGTTTGCCTCTCTTCCCTAAATCGCCAAGACTTCAGAACCCAGCGGCACCTTCGAAACACTTCACCCCTTCCAATCCCTGCTCCTCCTCGTGTCCCACGTGTCTCTTGCTACCATGAGCTGTCCCATTGACAAAAGGCGTTCCCTGATCGCCTTCCTGAGCCGGCTGCGCGACCTCGGGCAGCCCCCTAAACCCGTGACATCCAAGGCGTGCACTCCCCGCGCTCCAAAAGAGGTGCCCCTCTGCCCGCTGGTGACAAGTGGTCAGAGTCGGGACGCCACCTCCCTGCCTGGACCAACCAACTGGCCATTGCTAGGCAGTCTACTGGAGATTCTTTGGAAAGGCGGCCTGAAGAAACAGCATGACACTCTGGTAAATAATTCGTCACTCTCCTCTTCCCTATTCCTTCCAGTCGGGGTGGTGAAGGGAGCTCAGGTGACCGGGCAGCAGCTCACGGAAGACGCGCCCGGGGCACCAGAGGATGCGCGCTGATGGCATTAGGCCCGCCCCTCTGCAGGCAGAGTACCACAAGAAGTACGGCCAGATATTCCGGATGAAGCTGGGCTCCTTCGACTCGGTGCACCTGGGCTCGCCGAGCCTGCTGGAAGCGCTATATCGCACGGAGAGCGCATATCCTCAGAGACTGGAGATCAAACCCTGGAAAGCTTATCGTGACCACCGCAACGAGGGCTACGGGCTGCTGATCCTGTGAGTGCCCTCAGCAGGGTGGAGGCGGTAGGGGGCAGGACATACAGGGCAGTAGGGAAGGGAGGTGGGTAGTTAGAGTTTCCTAGGGTTGGACTTTCCTTACACAGAACGAATACAGAAGCACTTGCTCTACTGAGCGCCGGTGCAATCCTCAAATTGTAGTGTAGAGGTGGGTCCCCCAAAGAGCCATACAGTGAGGGAATGCACACATACCTGCCTCCCCACCAGGACATACCTAAAGCTCCCATCCCCTTTTATTTGGGTTTCACCTTCCTGGTATCAGTTTAGGCAAGATTTAACCCTAATGTCAAACAAAGTGTTTTAACATTTATTTGGCAGTTTCATACGTGTATAGAATGTATTTCTGGTCGCTTTCATCCCGCGTCTTCTCTTTGATTCCCACTCCCGCTCCCGCTGAGACTCTCCCTGGTCCCAACAACTCCCACCTGTTTTCATGTCGCTTCTGTTGGCGCTTATGATTCCCTGAGGCTGCTTGCATGAACATGGGTGGGATTATGTAGAGCACTGGCAACCCGTTGGAGCCTATACCTCTGTAGAAACCTGACTATCCCTTCCCCAGCAACCACTAACAGCCCTCAACTTCCCAGGGAGCAGAGGGATGCTGTGAGCCCCTCTCGGTCTGTCCGTGATAGACAGCCGCGAATATTCACGGGATGCTAAGATTCCTGAGAATTTCCCAGACGACCTTCAGGGTTAGTGTACTCCTGGTGCTCCGCAAATGCCTGCGGAGCTTCTTTCCTGGCGCCCTGAACACAATCCTTCTCCGCAGGGAAGGAAGAGAGTGGCAGAGGGTCCGAAGCGCCTTCCAAAAGAAACTAATGAAGCCGGTGGAGATCATGAAGCTGGACAATAAGATCAATGAGGTTTGCGCTCTGGGGCAAGCTTTCCTTGGGCTCCCTCGGACAGAGAGCAGCTAATTAGGCTTTGGGTCTCAGCTCTAAAGCACAAAGAGAGAAGAATCATGCATCATGGGTGATTCAGGCGTTGCTGTTTCCCTCCATCCTCCACTCCATCCTCTTCCCCACCCCTCCCCACCCCCAACTCATCTTCCTTTCTCTACTCCAAAGCCTTCTAACCCCCACGGAAGGATCAATTACAAGCTGATTTTGCGGTTCCACGGCCTTCCACCAACTACTGGTGCGAACCGGCCATGTTATTTAATTCTCCTAAGGTTTTAGAGCCCCTAATCCACACTGTTGCCGTGAGAACTAAGAGATGATGCTTGTAAAAGTCCTAGGTGGCAACATTTGAGGGGCCTTCGCAGTTGGAATAGGTGCACAGAGACAAAGAATCTGGGGGTGGGAAGGGGCGCAGGGGGAGCACTCCTGTAGATCAGTCTTCTGAAAATGTAGAGGAATGAAATGGCATGATGTGTCCAGAGATTTCACATCCCATGCTGATGAATGATTCAGAAAAGATTCTGGACAATGGGCAAACCTTACCCTTAAGAATGACTATACCGTGCTAAAGGATCTTAACAGCATTTAGCCAACAGGGGGCCACGTGGCAGGCTTAAGTGTATAGTGACCTCTTTTTACTCTTGTTCACATTGGAGGTTGTTTTGAGTTGGACCTGGACCCAGATGGGCTCATACAGCATAGGTTTTGCAAGCTTAGGCACTCCTAGGAGCCAGATAATTAATATAACACAGTAATACAAGCCCCAAGCAGGACGTTTAGCAAGCAACATAGTTAAGCCTTTTCTAGAGGGGACAGCTGCTCTGGATCCAGTTAGCTACTGTCATGTGGGGGTGTACACCCAGTGTCATCTTGCGGTAGTAATAGGGATAATGTTAATGAGACAGGTCATGGGAAATCCATACATGTATGTGAACTCTCTTTGTTTTTGGTTGCTTTGTTTGTTTGTTTACTTTTTTCTTTGAGACAAGTCTCAAAGAAACTTCTGCTGGCCTGGAGTTTACTCTGTAGACCAGGCTTGCTTCAAACTCATAGAAATCCATTTGCTTCAGCCTCCCAAGTGCTTGGGTTAAAGGTGAACCCCATCCTCAGCTTTCTTTCTTTCTTCCTTTTTTCCTTTCTTATTTCCCTTGGCTTTGTTTAAAAGCTAACAAATTCAAATTACCTTTAAAATGCATTACATAAGCAAGCTAAACATGCCCATGTGTTATCTGTCGGCCTTATGACCACTCACCCTTGTCTCAGGTAGAGCTTGGCAGGTCATCGTTATGTGGACAAGTGACTTAGCATCTTTAAACTGTTGCTCATCTGTGACATGGCAAACGGGAGCAATGGCTCCTGCCTTAGGAGGTAGCAGTGCAGATCAGCTAAGGTAACACACTCTGTAACCACGTGTGGCCCCAGGCACACTTCACACTTGAGTCACCTCGGGCTCTGGTTTTGGAGGTTGGCAGCTAGAAACCTTGTATGGCTGGCTGTCCCGAAGTTGCAGAGCTATCTACTGAGGGAGCTACGTCCAGAACTTGCAGGAGGATCCCTGGAAGCTCATTGGCCACCCAGGTCAGACGAATTTCAGAACTCCGATTCAGTGAGAGACCCTGTCTCAAAAATTAGGATGGAGGGCAACCAGTACCTTCCACACATGAGAACATTGGCACATGTCATCTACACACAAACGTACATACATACATATCTCACACACAAATACATGAACACAAGACAATTTCCAGAAATACCCTTAAGACGAGCCTGAAACTTGAATTTCAGTGACTACGGGAAGAGTTTAGGAAATGGCAAGACCTGGAGAAGGCAGTGTGTAATTAGTGCCAATCACCACCGGGAGTAGAGATATCCTCCCGAGCTTGAACTTTCTCTGTCCCTCCGGTGACATAAAGCTTTGTCTTTCCTGGTTGCTTCCTTTTAAGGTCTTGGCGGATTTTATGGGAAGAATAGACGAGCTGTGTGATGAAGGAGGCCGCATCAGAGACTTGTACAGTGAACTGAACAAATGGTCGTTTGAAAGTAAGTTGACTTGATGGTCTTGCCCACTTCAGTTTGCAAGAGATCCGGGGGATAAAACGCAGCTCTGCTCACACTTCCATAGTGATAGATTGTCACCACCTAGGACAAAGCCACACAAACCCATTTGAGTTACAACTTGCAATATGGGTTGTTTATGAAGTCATCCAACAAACATTTATTAAACAAATACTGTGTGCCAGGCACTGTTAGGTGCTAGGAACACAGAGGGGAACAAAATGGACCTTACATTTGGCTTCACAAAGCTACAATTCTAGAATGACATTTAAAGACTAAGAAGGATCAGAAGCATGGACCTTGGTGAGAGGAGTCCTCTCCACTAAGGAGACGAAGGTCAGGTAAAGAGGAAGTTAGAGAGGCCTCTTTGGATGAGTGTTCCAGACAGTGGAGTCAGGAGTGCCAACCCCCAAGCCAGGCACAAGTGTGAAGGCTGTGGGGTCCGTTCTTAGCGTGTTAACTTAAGGCAAAACAAGAGCAGCTGCCCCTCCCCTTGCCTCTGCACAGAGACAACAGGAAATGGACTCTTCTGCGGCCTTTCCATCAAGAAAGCAGAGAGAGTGCTGGGAGGAAACTCATCGGAAGAAAGTTTGCGTGCAAGCGTGAGGCTCTGAGTTCAAATCTCCAGAACTCACACAAAGTCAGACATAGGAACACAACACTAATCCCAGTGCTCCTATGGCAAGATGGGAGGCAAGGAGAGGGGACGCAGATATTATAGAATTCAAATTTTCTCTGTGTAAAAAGTTTCAAAGACTAAGAAATCTTATTTGAAAGTAGATTGAACGTAAACATAATTATTAAATGGGAAACAGAGCAGAGAAGCACCTGTCCTGTGCTGGCCCAGTACCTGGCAGGTAGTGGGAACTTAGCCCCTAGCTCCTCCTTTCCCTGCCCCTCTTCTCATGGTGGCTTTCAACATCCCGTGTTTGGCAATAGAAGCCAATGACTACTCCAACACCACGGCTGAGTGACAGCAGCACAGACATCTGACCCAGGGAGACACCTCTGTCCTCACCTCCCTGTGACTAATGTCAACAGTGTGTCTCTCACCAGGAGGATGGAAAGCTCATGGGTCATTTCTCCCGGAAATGACATCTGGAGAGAAAAGAGAGTGTCCCTGCCCTCAGCTCTCACTCTGAAATTTTGTTTTCATTCTAGAAGAGACCACAATGTCATGAGACACAGAGCTCGGTCTTTAATAGTCAGCTAATCACAGACTCTGGCTACAACTGAATAATAGCAGTGATTATTTTCAATGACAGGTATCTGCCTTGTGTTATATGAGAAGAGATTTGGGCTCCTTCAGAAGGACGCAGAGGAAGAAGCTCTGACCTTCATTACGGCCATCAAGACGGTAAGCAGTCCCTCAGGACAGCTTAACAAAGGTTGTCTCCATGTCTCCCAAGGAGGAGTATACACACTTATGTATTTGAATAGTTAATTCATTTACTTTGATATCTATATATACATGTGTACCAATCACAAACATAACAAAGCCCATTATTTATCAGTTTAGGCCAAGTTACTTTACTACAGAAAATTATTCTAAATGTACTTAAGGTATCTCAATTAATGGTCAGTTGGTTAAAAGATATCTTTTAAAGTTTCTGAATGGTTCAGATTTTACAGTTTTGAATGGTTTAAGTAATTTGAGATATCATAGATACAGTGTAATTGATTTGGGATTAACTAAGGTTATGTGGCATCAGAAACTAGAGTCAATAGGTAAATTATAGTTTTTCTGTTCTTTCTTCTTCCTTTACAATTAGACCATTAAAAACTGGGACTGGTGGTACCAGCCTGTCATACCAGCTGCGTGGTGGAGGTGCTGAGGCAGGATAATTACAAGTTTTAAGCTGGTTTGGGCTAGAGTGAGTGCAAGGACAGGTTAGACAATTTAATGATACTTTGTCTCAAAATAAAAAATACAACAAAATGGATACAGAGTAGCTCTACAGTGGATGCTTTTTTAGTAACCACAAGGCCCCGAGTTTGATCCCCAATATAACCGTGTGTGTGTGTGTGTGTGTGTGTGTGTGTGTGTGTGTGTGTGTGTGAAGGGTCATGAGACCAATACTTTTTATTAAATACAGAAAACAAAGCTATCTTTGAGATGACTAAGAGAGCTGGTGGGCGTTTGAATCCCACACTTTGGAGATGCAGGAGTGGTCTGGTTTAGGCTCCTCCCCCTCCAAGAGAACACTGGCTTAGAGAGAAAAATCCAGGGTCCAAGTTCTTCTGTTTCTTCCAGATGATGAACACATTTGGAAAGATGATGGTGACCCCCGTGGAGCTGCACAAGAACCTCAACACCAAAGTGTGGCAGGCGCACACTCTGGCCTGGGACACCATTTTCAGATCAGGTGAAAGGGCTCTCCTTCCCGCTGTCCACTACAATCCAGTTATCCTGACCCTATGCCTAGGAGAGGCCTTGTGGGATCTTCTACTCTCTACAGCTTCCCAAACTCACGATCATGGGGGGAGGGGCAGCGGGAAGCAGCGCTTTGTCGTCCTCTCTGCAAGCTGGAGGTGGCTGAGTTCATGTGTGGTGGCTTAGCCCTATGTGACATCACCTTTTCGTCCTTGATTCCTCCCTCTCTGAAATAATGAATGACAGTGCTCCCCACTTTGGTATAACTTTTAGTGTGCCCAATAGAACATAAACATTGGGTATATATGACATTTTGGTGGTTAGGGCTATTTCTGCTCCATGACACAGGGTGTTAGGAGTCCTGTATATGTTTAATCCTTACACAAACCTCCACAGTCAACTCTTCCAAGAGTCCCCAAGCAATGGTCCTGAGATACACCTAAGTAGCTTTCCCAAGACGCCAGACCAGGCCATGCTTCAGGACTAGGATGCCAACTGCAGCACAGGCAGTCACCTTGCCTACCAGGTCCATGGTGATCTTAGTTTGGCATCTGCCTGCATAATGAATTGAAGTGAGGAAGACAGTTGTCTGGATGTGTTTCATAAATGCTACATGTTTTAAGTGTTACCAGTATTTCCAGGCACGGTACTTGTATACATGTTTAGTAATATCTGGATCCAAGTTTGGAATATGCACATCAGGCCAGTTCTCATCCCCTCTCATGCTGATCCCTTCTGAGCATGGAGCTTTTATTCATCAAAATGTGACTACAGACCAAGAGCACCTGCCCCAAAGTTTGATGGAAATGCATACTTCAAGGCCATACACAGTGGTGCATGACTTTAGTACCAGCACTCTAGAGACAGAGACAGGCATATATCTGAGGCTGGCCTGGACTACAAAGCAAGTTTCAGATGAGCTAGGGCTACATAGTGAGTCCCAGTCTGAAGAAAGAGAAAAAGAAGACAGAGAGAGAGAGAGAGAGAGAGAGAGAGACAGAGACAGAGAGAGACAGAGAGAGAGACAGAGAGAGAGCGAGAGCGAGAGAGGGAGAGGGAGAGAGAGAGAGAGACAGAGAGAGAGAGAGAGAGAGAGAGAGAGAGAGAGAGAGAGAGAGAGAGAGAGAGAGAGAGAGAGAGAGAAACTGGCTTCAGGCTTCCCAATCCCTGATTCTGAATCAACACTTTCAGAAGATGCCCAGGGGATCCTGAGAAGTCCATCCATGTTGGCCTTGACCAATCCTTGCCAGTGTATGGAGAATATTCACTAGATACCTAGCTAGCAAATTCAGAGTCAATGTTTCTGAAAAGACTCAGTGTTGCAAGATTTTCTTGGGCTCTTTTCCTCATCCAAATTTTCAGGCTCTCTCTCCTTTCTCTCCTCTGTCACAGTAAAGCCTTGCATCGACAACCGTTTGGAGAAATATTCTCAGCAGCCTGACACAGATTTCCTTTGTGATATTTACCATCACAATCATCTCTCCAAGAAAGAACTGTACGCGGCTGTCACGGAGCTCCAGCTCGCTGCAGTGGAGACGGTGAGGGGAGTCTGGGACTTGGTTGGCTAAACAATGAGTTTTTAAGTAGCCATGGGAATCATTCTCTCCACCAGAATTACCCGAGTAGCTACAGCCTCACAAAAACCAGTAGTAAGCATCCCATAGTGAGTGCTGTGGGGGAACTCAAAGCATGGCCTCTTGATGGTTAAGGGCATGGTAGGGACTTTGTGTGATAACATACGCTCCAATGATAACATACTGAGTAGGTTCTGGCCAGCACCATGGCAGATATCAGAACTGCCATGGGAATTTGGAAACAGTCAGGTACCCATGCTCTGGCTAGGTGACTTAAGTTTCTCAAGCAAAGGTTGGAGAGAGAGAGCTCAGTTGGTAATGTACTGTCTGCGCATCCATGAGGACCTGATAGGAAAAAAGCCAGGTGAGGTGGCCCCTATGTGTAATGCCAGGTCTGGGGACATGGAGAAAGGAGGATGCCTGGGCCAGACAGACTAGCTAGTTCAGTAAGAGACCCTGCCTCAAAAAATAAGGTAGAGAATAGTTAAGGAAGATGCCTGATGTCAACCTCCAGCCTCCACATGCATGTAAATACATGTGCCCTGACATATGAACACACACACACACACACACACACACACACACACACACACACACACACACACGGTTGTCTTTTAGTAATGACTCAGACTATCCCCCACAGTGACTACCTGTGACTGATCATATTTAAAATAAGATGAAATAAAAATTGGAATACAGTCCTCCAGACCAATAATACATTTAGTGCTTAAAAGTACAATCAAGATGAGCTTGGGATAGCTTGATTTTTATTTAAATGCAACATCTAGTGTGTAATACACCAGTGGATTCCCTTAGATTCTCCATGCAGCCAGCCACCTTCCATTCATGTCTTATGCTGTCACTGGTGTTGACACAGACTCCTCAAAGGCCCACATTCTGTGCACCTTAAAGTGTCCAGGCAGAAACCCTCCCACTTGACTGCTTTTTTGCATTTCCCCTTTCATGGCGCTTCTTGAAGGAGAAAAGGCAAAGTTTCTGTATTACAGACAACACCTCTCTTTCTGCCGCTTGCTCCAGGAGATCGACAGAAGTGGTAATTGATCTGATCTCCCTTTCTGATTCAATGGCAGGCCTTTCCACAAAACCACAAAGGCCATTGTTCTTCTGTTGGAAGGGAAGTGTGAATTCTGTGGCTGTGCTTTGTCTACAGCATCCTTCCAAGAACACAAAAGGGCACAGGGCACATGTAAGGTGGTCAACAAATGCTTACTGAGTAAATAGAGGATGAGAACTGCAGAGCACCTACTATGTGCCAGGCCCTTAAAAGTCCACTAGGAATGAGAGGCAAAGTCTTGTTCCTCATAGAACTGAAATGCCAGTGGGGAGGAGAGACAGTGGATGTGAACACACACTCACACACACACACACACACACACACACACATCACTATTCAGATAGTGGTATACACCATGAAGGAACATTTTTAAAGCAAAGGAGTAAGCTGGCCAATTTATGCTTTGCCAAGTGAACTATGGCTGGTGGGTGGAGAGCGAACTTATGAGAGAGAAATTAGCAATGGGAGGCCAGTTAAGGAGATGGCACCCTCCCACCCGAGGTCATACCAGGACAGGCTGAGCCCTTGAGGTTTCCTAACCCACTTCCCCTGGAATGAAGCTCTGCAGTTTTCTGAAGGGCCCAGACAGTATACCCTGGCTCTGGTGAAAGCTGGTTACCCAGCCCCACGGAGCACTATTTGACACTTGTGGTGAGGCGCTTGCTGATATGGTTATCCACCTGACCCATTTCTTTTTCAGTCCTGTTTATTCTGAAAGTCACATTGGGTGCATCAGAGAGGTTTGATTGCCTTTAACTTGGAGGCCACGCCCTTTTCCTGTTCTGTAATGATGCCATCCACAGCTTATTTGCAGCTGAAGCCACTGGCTCTCTGACATGAAGAAGCCTGCCTGGGAGGCATGTTCTTCCAAAAATAATAAACACCAGTTGGCTCTGACCCATCTTGTACTCTGCTCCTTAGTGTGAGTGGGTCATGCCACTCAGTCACAGCGTCTTGGTGTCTGCAGGGGAAGGACATGGCCACGATGTTGAGGAGACCATTCCGTTTAAATCAGCTGAAGAACAGCCATGTGTCTCTAACTCCTGTGGTGCTTGCTCCTCAAACCTTCAGAAAGGACACCAAAGATACCCTTAAAAGGCCATCAGTCTTTGTCAGAAACAGTCTCTAGCTCCTTAGCATACTCAATTTGATGTTAGAATGTATCCCCTGCCCCCCCATGCTTTTTTTTTTCAGGGTGCCTCATTCTCCTATGAAGGCATTCTGCACATGGGTAAAACCCTGATAATGCCTTTTCATGTTCGTGGTTAATTTAGGGTGTGGCCAAAAGAACTTTTATTAGATTCCAGAGAGGCAATGTGTGATGCATTTAATTGCGTTGGGAAAATATCTTTGGAAAACCTCTCACTGGCATCACTAGAGCTTTTCTGTCCTTTCTTTACTCAGTTTTACATCAAAATTTACTATTGAACAAGTTCTAGTTCCATTTTTATGTTGAGGCCACCAGGGAGTCACATTTAAGTCTGAGGGGGGAAAAGAGAGAGGACATCTTTGTATCTTGCTCCGGTTTCCCCCTAGTGGTGACATCTGATGTAGCAGTAAACTATACCACCACCCAGAAATGAGCCCCAAGAGTCCCCAGATTTACCCAGCCTTTGTCAGCTGCACATGCAGCTGTTTGTGCTTAAACAGTTGCATCCAACCTTAGTTCTAACCGTGACCATTCATGTGCCTGGTGGCGGTTTGAGCCCAGTGATCGGCAGACTCTCTTATCTGCGGCCATTTGCCTTTCAGACAGCAAATAGCTTGATGTGGATTCTCTACAATCTATCCCGGAACCCCCAAGTGCAGCAGAGACTTCTTCTGGAAATCCAGAGTGTGTTGCCCGGGAACCAGGCACCACGGGCGGAGGATCTGAGAAATATGCCCTACTTAAAGGCCTGTGTAAAAGAATCCATGAGGTAAGGACACACCTCTGAGCCAATACACAAGAAAGGGTTCTCTTTTGCTTTTGGCAATACATGACATCACTAGAAAAGGATTCACTTAGAACATAAAAATGATACCTCAAGATGGTTCCCATCAAGATACCTCCCCTGGCTGATTATATGCATCTATCAAACTAGAAAGAAGGACCTTGGGGTGTATCGATGTTTATATTACTCACTTTCCAAACCTTGTGGACCAATCCTACAGCTTCCCTCTCATGGATGCTGGTCCGTAGGAGGGAGTCATCTATGGTTGTGGAGTTGGAGATGAAGGCTGAGGAAGAAGGCACAGAGACAGACATCTCTGTCTTTTAGCCTCTGGCTCTTCCTGGAAAGTAAACCTCCAGCCTTTGGATCAGAAGGAAACAGTGCCACCTTTGTGGAGAGCAGACCACAGTAGAGCAGAAGAAATGCAGGCTTTGGTGAAGCATGAGATGCATGCAGATTGAACGGAACACAACCATTGGAGCCACTCACCAGACTTATAGGGCTTTAACTAATGGGATAAGAAACAAGAGACGTACATATTGAGAAGGAGGGACTTCTTTTTTAAAAAAAAAAAAAAAAAAACCATAGTTCTTTGAGGATGCCATACAATATATCTTGATCATATTCACTTCCCTCCCCCAACTCCACCCAGATCCATCCTCCTTCCTCAGTCACCCAACTTTGTGTCTGCCTTTTTCTGCCTTCAGGTCTGATTTGTGTTACCTTCTTGAGTGTGGAGGGAGGGTAGTTGATATATCAGGGCTAATCTCTAAAGAAAACCTGGCTTTCCCCATCCCAGCAGCTGTCAGCTGCCAATAGCTCCTCATGGTAAGAGAGAGGGTTTCCTCTCACCCTGACTGAACTCTGACAGACTTCTGCTTCCCATTCTGAGTCTATTCCTCACACCACACAGACACAGTGTGGTCTGGGGCCACCTTTACAACTCTGATTTTGGTTTTTCAGGCTTACCCCAAGTATACCGTTCACATCTCGGACTCTCGACAAACCGACAGTTCTGGGTGAATACACTTTACCCAAAGGAGTAAGTAGAATTCGCATATCTGTTCCTCAGCAAAGCTTGACAGGATTACACTTCCCAAGTGTTTGTCACAGGAGAGCATTCATTCTGGAGATCCATAGAAGGATTCACCCTCTTCATCTGAAAAATGGAGAGAGGAGGTGGTCATGAACACGGAACACAAAAATGTGGAGTTCTGGGGGAAGGGGAATGTTTCAGTAGGTCAGAGCTCTTGCTGCACAAGTATGAGGTTTGAATCCCAAACACTCGTTCAAACCAGATGTGGCTGTTTGGGCCAGCATTGTTTGGGGCAGGCAGAGCAGGATCAATGGGCCTTGCTATCTGCCAGCTTAAATCCAGGTTCATTGACAGACCCTATCTCAAGGGACTGAGGTGGAGAGAGACAGAGGACATCAGGGGTCCTCCTCTTACCTCTGCGTGTACACGTGGGTACAAGTACTACCCCACACATATGCACAATATCATTCTTTCACTAATATATGTCAAGCAATACAACCATCATTATTGTGTTTCCGTGAATTATTTTTGCTTCTGATTATCTAAAAGATCATTTCTTTCTGTGTGTTTTGTAGACGGTGTTAATGCTAAATACCCAGGTGCTGGGTTCCAGTGAGGACAATTTTGAAGATTCCAAGCACTTTAAACCTGAACGCTGGCTTCAGAAGGAGAAAAAGATCAATCCCTTTGCCCATCTCCCATTTGGCCTTGGGAAGAGGATGTGCATCGGGCGTCGACTGGCTGAGTTACAGCTCCACTTGGCTCTTTGCTGGGTAAAAGTTCTCACTGGGTTTCTACAACCACATTCTGGGCTATTCTACAAAGCAGGGGGAGAGAGGGTTAATTCTGCTTTTGGCTCAATGTGTGTTACAGATCATTCAAAAATATAAGATCGTGGCTACAGATGATGAGCCTGTTGAAATGCTGCATCTTGGCATCATGGTACCCAGCCGGGAGATACCCATTGCATTCTGTCCACGGTAGAATGCTGAGGTGAGTATTTGAGTCCCTGTTGCCCTCAGGTGCCTTACCTGACCGGGAGTGAGCCAAGTTTGGAAGTGTCTAGACTTATCTTTATTTTCTTCTTTCCTCCCTCCCTGCTTCTCTTCCTTCCTTCCTTCCTTCCTTTCTTTTATAAAGATTTTGTTTTGAGTGTGTGTGTGTGTGCGCACGCGCGCCCCACAAGAGTGTGTGTACCCACAGAAGTTAGAAGAGGGCATCAGATCCCCTGGATCTGGAGTTATAGATGACACTGTGAGCGGCCCAAATGACATGGGTGCTGGGAACCAAACTCACGTCCTTTGCAAGAGCGGCAAGTGCTCCTGACTGTGAAGCCATCTCTCCAGCCCCATACAATACCTCTTTTTTAAAACTACTGAACTGTTTTCTTCCTTTTAACTTGGGCCCAAGTATGTTACTCAAGCCCTGTGCTAAGAAATCGCTTCTGTAGTAAACTCTGAGCTTTGTAAATGTGGTTGGTCTCTCCTAATACACATTACAATGAGCTCAAAACCAGTGATGTGACCAGAAGTGAGATGGAGAAACTATTGTCTGATGTGGACGGTGACACCCCCAGCCTGTGGCTTGACAGGCACATGTTCGTGCTTGAAGCCAGGCTCTCTCACCCCGTCTTTCCAAAAATGTGATTAGGGTCAAGAGAAGGAGCCATGGAGGTGGGTGAATTATTTAGAGTAACACAGTTATTGTTGGAGCTTCTGATTGATGTGCCAAGAAATACAGAAATAATTTCATGGTGTCTGTAAGTGACAGAAAATGTGCCAAATTCTGAGAGACCACATGAAGTGGGGTGGCATAAGAATTGTTAATTATAAGCCCCAAGGCCAGAGTGCACATTTCATTCAGTGAGTTACACTTTTGGCAGATACCTGTGATAATTTTAATTTTAGCTTTTTATTTTCTGATGATTGAGACACCCCATGTGACCTATGATGGATGTCTCCTTGATTTTCCAGACTTTTTTTCCACCAAGATCAAGACCAGCAATCTTCCCCTTTCTGCAAGAATGGTGCTTATGGCTTCGGTGTTCCTAGATGGCAAACTTCAAGGACCTGAGCATGAGACAGCCTGCAGAGCATGGCTCACATTGCCCTCTGTGGACTATTCCAGAAACTATTGTCTAGACAATGATGTTTACTAAGACCATCGACTCAGGGAAGCACATGAAGTGTGGGAACACCAGGCCCCCTCTAGACCTCACCACTGGTTTACATCAGCCAATCAGAGCCCTCCTTGCTTCTGTGGACCTACTCAAGAGCCGGCTGCCTCTCCCTCTTCTGTGATGCCACTGTGAAGCTGACAGTCAGCCGTTCTAGAAAAAGTTGCTAAGTATTTCTGCTACCATACCCAAAGAAGCGTCTTTAATTCTCATTTCCATCTCATAAAGAAAGACCTACTATGGCTTAATTGTCTGGGAATCTGAGTGGGTCTGACAGCCCATTTACTATTATAACTCTGTTTCATGAACTATTTACAGAAATGCCAGCTGCCAACAGAGCTAAACATTAGTTAAAGGCTCTCATACAGCTATTTTCCCTGCATACAAGGGGAAACATGATTGGGGATTAGAGACTGTCTATTTTAAAGAAGTTCCTTAGTGAAGCCAGCTCCTTGCTTAAAAATGTCTTGTCCATGCAGAAGACTCTGTAATTTTTCATTTCTTTGGTATCTTTTCTCTGTAGCATTGGCGTGTGCGTGGACAAATCAGCAGTTTCTAAGCTGTGCATGTGTTAGCACATGTATGCGAGTGTGTGTGCGTGTGTGCGTGTGTGTCTGTGAGCTCTGAGATTACTTTGCTTCAGTTATGCTTTTCCAGAAAAGACATAGGGTACCCAATTTAGGGTATGCAGTGCGGAACTATGTCCCAAAATTTACTCACAGCTTAAAGGTACTCATTGCAACTTTGAGAATAGGATCTTCCATGCCTTAATTTCTTTGTCTGTTCAAAGCGATAATGGTAATACATGTGTACCTAGAGACTACCTGTGCAACACGTGTAGTATGACTTGAACCCCTGGGAAAACACAATTCCATCAGTGCAAAATGTGGAATTATGCACCACCCACAAAACTTAAAAATGTTTACATACGACTTGTGCATTTTCTAGCCAGCACTTTTTTTTCTATAGAAGTTTACTGTTTATTTCTGTATATTTGATAAAGATTTCCCTTTTAGGTTATAGTTTTAGAATAATTCTGAAATATACATGGATATGTACATTTGAATGAATATGTGTGTATCGGTAGCACAAGTATATGCTTTCTCTCTCTTATGAAATTATTTTTAGAGTTGTAAATCCAGAGAGTAAAGATGTAGTTCTGTGGTAAGAGTGTTTGCCTAGTTAGTCTATGTGGGGCCCTGGGTTCAGGCTCCAGTACTGCCAAAAAGTAAAAAAAATAAAACAAACAAATACATCTTTGTTGTCAGATTTTTGTTTTTATTTATTTGTCTTTCTAAAAAATGTATTCCATTTATTTATGTATTTATTTATTTAGGGCACACCTCTGGAGGTCAGAAGACAACTTAGGGAAACAGTTCTCTCCTTTCAGCACACAGGTGCTCAGATCGAATTTGTTGTCAGGCTTAGCAGCAAGCCCCTTTAACCACAGAGCCCCTTAGCCAGCCCTTGTATTTTATATCTTTGAATTCTTTGAAACTAAGGATAATTTTTTTTTATTTAATACCAGAGAGATTTTTTTTCTCTTTGCTATGTTTCAGATGACCGCTTTTTAAAAGTTGAACTTGGTTTTATTAGTAAAAAATGTGTGGCCATTTTACAAGCCCTCATCACCCTTGTGAAAGCTTATATTTTGACAGCCCTGAAAGAGGGTCTCTTAATAACGAAATAAGCTTCCAGCTCTTCAAATCATGGGCCAACATCCCCACCACAGTTTTAGTGTTTATGGGTTCACTGTGACGGAGAAACAGCGTAAGGGAGATGGGATTATTCCAGTTCCCGGTGTGAGGATATAGTCTTCATGGCGGGGGAGGCATGAAGGCAACGCCTGGCTGTGTCTGCTGGGACAGGAGGAGCGTGAGGCTGCTGGTTCACATCTGTGCACGCCAGAGGGAAGTGGGGCCAGGCTACAACCCCTTAGACCTCCTCCAGGGAGATGCCACCTCCCCAAAAGGGCCACCAGCTGGGGACCAAGTGTTCAAATACATGAACCCCTGGTGGTTTACATTCGTTTATATTTACATCCATAAGTTATAACCACCACCACCATCAGGCTGGCTGTGGTCTCTACCATTTCTCCCCTCGACCACTGAAATAACTCCAGCAATTCACCATCAACTCTCATCTATTCTCTCTCTCTCTCTCTCTCTCTCTCTCTCTCTCTCTCTCTCTCTCTCTCTCTTTCTTTTTCTGTCTTTGTCATTCTTTCTCTGTTCTGCTCTGCCCTCAGGTAATGCCATCTAGCTTCAAATTTGCTATGAAGCCAAGCTTGACCTTGAACTTTTAATCCTGCCTCCATCTCCTGAATGCTGGGATTACAGCCACGTGCCTCCATGCCCAACTCTTTTCAAATACTAATCTTGACTCCATCTCATTCCTACTTTGTGGCTGGCCCTCCACTCCTTTAACATAAAGATCCAATTCTGTGAACTGGCCTTTCTTGCCCCATAAAGTGTAGATCTACCAACTGGATAGCTCAGCCACTTCAGCTATTCCACAGTGCCTCTGAACTCTGACTGCACCCCCTTCCACTACTCTCTTCCAGTCCTTCAACCCTGCCCTCTCCAGAGCATGCACACCTCCAGCCCTTCTCCAGCCTTCCTCCTGGCCACTCTGCCTGTTCCCTCCACACACCATGCAGAATTCAGCTCTGGCTTCCTCCAGGTGACTCAGATTCTGTCCACATACTCTGACCCTGGGACCAGGACCCTCTACGGGAGTAACTCCTGGGGAGGAACAGTGATGAGGGAGTGGGGGAGACTCCTGGAGTCCTGAAATTCAGGCTGTGTCATGGGGATGCATTCCTAGGCACATTTAGTTCTCACTGTCTCCAGGCACAACAGCAAAGCCAGCTCAAAGATTGTCTTTAGGGAGGATTGCAGGTGCCAGCCACCAGGAGCGGAGCACGGAGAGACCAGAGAAGGCCAGAGAATGGAAAAGAGCAGCAGAGGGTCAAATTGGATTGAGGACAGTGCCTGCTGCTGCTGTGGGATGGTCTGTATGTCAAATGTGTTGCTGATTGGTCAATAAATAAATCACTGATTGGCCAGTGGCCAGGCAGGAAGTATAGGCGGGACTAACAGAGAGGAGAATGGAGAGAACAGGAAGCTGGGTGGGGAGACACTGCCAGCCACCACCATGACAAGCCGCATGTGAAGATGCCGGTAAGCCACGAGCCATGTGGCAAGGTATAGATTAATAGAAATGGATTAATTTAAGCTGTAAGAACAGTTAGCAAGAAGCCTGCCATGGCCATACAGTTTGTAAGCAATATAAGTCTCTGTGTTTACTTGGTTGGGTCTGAGTGGCTGTGGGACTGGCGGGTGTCAGAGATTTGTCCTGACTGTGGGCCAGTCAGGAAAACTCTAGCTACATGCTGCCCCTTGCCTGTCCACGGGTCTCCTAGAATTGACTCTGATCTCACTGGTTAGACCCATAATGAGTGCTTCTGAACTGCTCCTCTGGGTAGAAGAGAGTGACTGTCAAGAAACTTCCAAGCAGGTGACAGAGTGAAGGTAGGCTATAATGACCTTTTAATCAGCTTCAACCAATTGTCCGTCAGTCATTCCTACCTGGAGCACAGGGCTGACTGGGAGAATGAGGCTCATGTGCATCCAGCAACCCCAGTGAAGGCAGAGTGGTAGACAGGAGATGGATTCTGCTCCGCTCCAGCCTCATTTCTGGTACGCATCTCAAAGTGGGAGCTCCTTGCTCTGCTGTGGGGTCCCAGGATGCAGGGGTGTGTTAGCTGCAGGACACATGTGGACCCTCGACCTGGCTGGATCACATCATGTTCTGATGCTGTTAATGTGGAGTCCTGAGCTACAGTCTCAGAGTGTGGGGGGCTTCTGTGAGTCTTATAAACCGTGTCTCTGCATGTTGATTTCCAAACCCAAGTCCCCAGTGTCCCTCTGCTGCAGAGAAACACCCTTGAGCTCTGAGGCCTGCAAAGTCCAAGCTGGTGTAAGTGGGGGAACTCGGCTTTCAGAAGTGATGGCTACACCTGGGTTTCCACCACAGAGAAGCCATTCTGTGGCTGTGTGTTTGCTGTTAAATGGAAGCTGATATACTTCATGTCCCTCGGTTCTCTGAGGCTTAGGGGAAACTGGATGTGCTCAGAGCTTGACTCAGAGGAAGAATGGCATCAGAATTCATATTTCTGGCCTGAAGATGTGAAAATGAAGCACATCTCTTTATGGTGGCAGGGGGTGTCAGACAAAATGCCCCAGGCCCTGGAGGCAAGGATATGTGGGAATACAACCATAATCAGTTTTCCCAACAAATAAATGCGATCTAAGAGACTTGGGGGCAATTAAAACTTTAACTCTCCTGGAAAAATTATCAAGACAATTAACAATCACCATTTTAGTCCCAGTGTTCAATATGAGATTTTATGCTAAATGCTAAAGACTAAAAACCCACGTATTGAATTTGGCATATGGTATGTGATTCAGTCATGGGTGCCCAATGGCAACATTTCTGTGCCCATCCACCTCTCCAGTTTTCTCGGCTGACATTCTGTCAGGACTGTCCCTCAGTGCGAACTTGCTGGAGGAGTATGTTGTTAAATGGGCTATCATCTGTCACTGTTGTTCCTTTTAATGCTCATGTTGTCCTTATTTAATCAGTAGAATCTCTTCAAATAGATCCCAGTGAGCTCTCAGTGTGTTGCATTTTGAGCCCTTCCGTCTGCAGGAGCAAGAAGACACCACAATCCATTCTTCTCCTTTGCCTGTTCCAGCTCTGGAAACCTCTCCCTGGAAAAGAAAAGAAAGAAAAGAAAAGAAATCCAAGTTTGTTTCAGTAGAGAACGGCTTTTAGAAACCAAGATCTGGGTCCTGGGTGTGGTAGTCTAGATACTCTGAGCATTTAGACTTAGGAAGTGGTGTGTGGAGAGGAGGAGAGGAAGAAAAAAGAAGAAATACAGACAACCAGAAAATCTAGTTCAATGGTATATGTGAATTCTTTGTATTGTTCTTGTAGCTTCTCTGAAATCATGTCAATATAATACAATCTCAAATACAATGCCGCACAGATCAGTAGTTCAGTGAGGAGGCCTGGGCTGATTACGGAAGTGGGTAGCTTTGCTCGGAATCCCAGGTTCTCCACTGTGGGATGCTGGGCAGGTGGTTTTGATCTCTCCCTACATTTGAAGTTTTTCACCTTCATGGACATCACAATGTACTTGACAGCATTATTGAGAGACTAAACTGTAAGAGAACGTGTGCAAACCCTTGAAGGCTACCTTTCTCTTCTGAGGGACAGTAAGTGTATGTCTGCTCTTTGCTTGTCTGTTGAGTTGACTGGTTTATTCCTGCATTAAAATTTAACGCCAGAAAGACAAGATGAACCTTTGTATGCTTCTGGCTTTCACAGAAAACAGATCCAGTCTGTATAACTCAAAAGCCCAGAGGCAAACCACAGTGAGGATGCATGCCTATAATCCCAGCATTTAGGAGGTAGCAGCAGGAGGGTCGGGAATTCAAGGGCATCCTCAACTACATAGGGAGTTTAAGGCTAGCCTGGATACATCAGGCCCTGTCTCAAATGAAAACCAAACAAAAAGGCCTGCAAGCTATCAATGACCACCAGAGCCAGCTCCCTGCACAGACAGGGCATGAGCTTGTGGCCTCGCCATTAGGTCACCTGCCATGCCTGACTTCAGACGCCTGTAGACTGTTTCCTTTAATGTTTCCATTCTCTGTGTATTTCACCAACAAACTAAAATGCACTAATATCCAGTGTGAAGGTTGGTGTTACCAGCTTGACAGAATCCAGAATCACCTGAGAAATGGGCTGCCAAGTAGGCCTGTGTGGAGTACCCTGATTCACTAATTGAGGTGAGAAGACACACCCATTTGGGGTGACCCCATTCCTTAGGTGGGATCCTAGACTATAAAAATGGAGAAAAGGGAACTGGCAGCAGCAGACATCCAGTGCCCTCTTCTGCTGTAGATTGCAGTGACCAGCTGCTTCAAGCTCCTGGTGCCTTGAACTACGTGCCCAAATAAACCCTTTTTTCCCTTAAATTATTTTTGTCGAAGTATTTTATTGAAGCAGTGGGAAAAGAAACTAGAACATCTGGGTAAGTAACTGATATTTGTTAAGCATTTTCTAAGCATTCTAGAAGCTTCCTATACCTTGCTTCAACTAATCCTCTCCAAGAAGCTGGGAGTCTGCCTCCTGTGTTAGTGTCATGGAGAAGTTAAACATCGTGCTTAAAGAACTGCAGTGAGCAGAAACCTCGGGCTCCCACCTGAGCTCCACAGCACTGTTCACTTCCCCTCACTCCGAGGCACTTGAAGTGCCTTAGTGGCTCAGTGAGTCTATCAGCAAGTATCCAGGATAAGCAGACAGGCTGAAAGCCAAGACTCTATTTCGGATTCAAGTTAAAGTGTTGACTTGTCTCTAATCTCCTGAACAGGACCTTGACCTGGGTGGCAGAACCACTTACTGCCACCCCATGTTGGTTCTGCTGGCCAAACCTCCTTTATTGGCGCCAAGCCTCCTCTGTCATCTTTATTGGTGGCATGTGATGTTTGTAGACCTCCCAGCCATCCTGATGTCTCAGCCTCAGACCTTCTGAGTGCATCCCTGCCAAGAATCAGGCCTGTCAAATGGTTTAGGTTTGCCCAGCAGAACCTTTTTCCTTCCATATTCTTTCTTTCCCAGTAAAAAACAGCGTGTGGTGCTCTTAGCAAACCTGGAACAAAACGGAGAGGTGGCAGAGTTGCCCTAGACCGTGGGAGCTGAGAGGCTAGGACATAAGAATTAATATGGCACCGAGATCTGTCGCTACATACTCAGAAAATGAATGGTTTGTTTTATTCTTTGCATCCATCACCCTCTTTTTCTCTTTTGAAAGATTTATCCTTTTTACCATTTTCATTATAAATATTCATCAGGCATTTATTTCCCTTTCGATAAGTAGAACTTACTTTTCAGTTCATTTACTGTTAATGCTTCTTCAGTTATTTGCTGGGATTTTGAATAAACATGGAAACACACCTTGGGTGTATCTTTTGGTGTGTTTTTAGTTAGGTTTGATGGAGTAGGGAAGGTGTGGGACATCATCCCATGGGCTGGGGTCCTGGACTGGAGACAAGCTGGGCACCAGCATCTATCCCTCTGCTTCCCCACTGTGGACACGGTGTGATCAGCCCCATCAGACTCATGGTACCTCGCCCTCCCCACCAGGACAGACTACAGCCTCAAATCATGAGCCGGAACAAACCCTGCCTGCCTCAAGCTGTCTTGTCTGGTATTTTTGTCACAGCCATAAGAAAAAGCCACACACACCAACACGAATTTCTTGGTGGCAGCTCCCTAAAACAGCCAGGAGAGGCCTCTGAAATTGAGGTGAGAAGGCAGGATAGAGGTTCCCAAGTCCTGGCAATGTTTGCCAACAGTCAGAAGAGGGAGTCCGCCTGCTTTTCTTCTTTCTCACCCAGTACTCTTGATATCAAAGCTGGAGCTATGAAACAACAGCTTGCCTTTATCAAGTACCCACTGGGCCTCTCCACGTAGCTCAGACTGGCCTCAAACCTGTGATTCCTACCTTACCTTCCAAGTGCTGATGTGTGGTACCACCATTGGCTTCCAAACATAGTGAATTCCAGGTCAGCCAGAGCTACGTAGTGAGACCCTGCCTCAAAAACAAAACAAAACAACAACAAAAAGAAAATCCCATCTACGAATCCTCTCATTTTTCACTGAAATGGAAAAACGAAAGCAAGGAGGAAAACACAAAAATGGATAAAAGGAGAGACACAGTGCTTTGAGGTCATGATGTGAGTTTTTATTTAGTAATAGAAGCATGTTATTAATTCAAACGAACAACTGAAATCTTAAACACAACGGCACACAATCACCCCATGCACCAGAGGGACAGGCTGGATAGAGCACAGCTACAGAAAATCTCTTGGTGAGCTTCCTAACACTACTATTTAATCTATTTTGTTTTCTTAGAGCTTCCGGAAAAGTCTTGCTGAATCCTCCTTTGGATAAGCATCATGTCAACTTGCCAAAGCTTTCCAAGGTTCACTAGCAAGTGACCTGGAAAAAAATTCCTATTAAGACTTTAAAAGTCTCCAAGTGCCGGAAAAGCTTAAAATAGTTAACTCATCAACTACCCTAGAGTGAACTGCGGAATGCTTGCCCAGCATATTCCTTGTTGGACCCAGACAAAGAAAATCAGAAAACATCCCCGGAAGAGGGGACATACATTGTGTAGGTCACTATGAAACTCCTGAGTGACAAATGGCTCCAGGAGGTCTTCCTATCTTGGCAATTCTAAAGAAACCACGTTTGACCCACAGATTTCTAGATGACTTCTACTGAGAGACCTTGGAAGTTTGCAAAGAACACTGATCTTGTCAAAAACAAATTGAATAACTTTTTTTCTTTTCTTAAGGCTTTAAATTACCTGTACCTTAAAACATAATTTGTATCTCGCCTGTCAAATAATCTGCAGTGCCCAGAACAAAATAAATGAGAGATTCTGAATTTTAAAAAAATTAAGGATTCCAGTATGGCAACCACTGAGCAGTGAACGCAGTATGGCTCCTGTGAGCACATGTGCCCGCCAGCCAGCCCTGGTCCGGGCCTGTGAGCACATGTGCCCGCCAGCCAGCCCTGGTCCGGGCCTGTGAGCACATGTGCCCGCCAGCCAGCCCTGGTCCGGGCCTGTGAGCACATGTGCCCGCCAGCCAGCCCTGGTCCGGGCCTGTGGGTGTTTGACCGGTGCTTCTCTTCTCTCGTGGCTGCTGGTTCTCAGATTTCCTTCTTCTTTTAGGGTCAGTTGAAATGAGTTGCTTTATTTTTAGAGAAAATTAAAGTCAGTCTCAGACTTACAAACATGTCACAGAGCTGCTTGGTGTATGTTCTTGTGGTTTTTAAAAATGCCTTATAATTCTTTTTTTTTTAATTTAAGAAATTTTTAAAATTCATTTTACATACCAACCACAGAGCCTCCTCTCACCCTTCCTCCGCTTCCCTCAACCCACCCCATCCCCTCCTCCAAAAGGGTAAGGCTTCCCATGGGGAGTCAGCAAAGCCTGGTACATTCAGTTGAGGCAGGACCAAGCCCCTCCCCGCCGCATCAAGGCTGAGCATCATAGGTAATGGGCTCCAAGAAGCCAGCTCATGCACTAGGATAGATCCTGGTCCCACTTCAAGAGGACCCTCAAACAGACTAAGCTACACAACTGTCTTCCATATGCAGAGGGCCTAGTCCGGTCCCATGCAGGCTCCACAGCTGTCGGTGGGAGACATTACGGTGTGAGAGAGAAACCTAGTGCTAGGGAAATTCCCAGGAATCCACAAAGATGACCCCAGCTTTGACTACTAGCAATAGTGGAGAGGGTGCCTGAACTGGCTTACCCCAGTAATCAGATCAGTCAATACCCTAACTGTCATCATAGAGCCTTCATCCAGTAAGTGATGGAAGCAGATGCAGAGATCCATAGCCCAGCACCAGGCCGAGCTCCAGGAGTCCAGTCGAAGAAGGATTGTATGAGCAAGGGGGTGGGGTCAAGATCATGATGGGGAAACCTACAGAGACAACTGAACCAGGCTAGTGGGAACTTCACCTTATAATTCTATGGGATTGTATTCTTAGCATTGCTTTTAATGCTTCTCCTATCTCTCAAAAAGCAGACTACAGGTTTTTAGTTTTTAAAAGGACAAATCTTTGGGTTGTGTTTCATTTCAATGATAAAAGCCTTAATTTCTTTTTAAAGATTTATTTTGGTTTTAAAAATTATGTGTGCATGTGTGAGTATGTGTACAGGAGCGTAGGAGCCTACAGCGGCCAGAAACATCAGATCCCCAGGGCTGATTTTCCAGGTGTCTGTGAGCAGCCCCGTGTCATGTGGGTGAAGAGAACTGAACCCTGGGGTCCTCTGAAAGAGTGCTCAGTGCTCTGAACCACTGAGCCATCTCTCCTGGGTATTTCATGTCTCTATGGTTTGTTTTTTTGTTTGTTTTAGTTTATCCTTCCCCCTGATTTCTGCAGCCTGGGAAGCAGAGGCAAGGACTGAACCCTTTCCCCTCCCAAACTGGATGACATAAAAGACATCGTTACACTCTCAACATTTAAAACAGGTTCTACAGATGATGAAGACTAGGGGTGCAAAAGGACATGTTAGCAACCATGCTGTCAATCTCAGCTACAACTGTTGGTTCCAGATGTTCTTAGAAAACTGCTGTGGGGCCCAGTTCACTTTTTTTTTTTTTTGGTTTTTCGAGACAGGGTTTCTCTGTGTCGCTTTGTGCCTTTCCTGGAACTCACTCTGTAGACCAGGCTAGCCTCAAACTCACAGAGATCCACCTGCCTCTGCCTCCTGAGTGCTGGGATTAAAGGCATGTGCCACCACTGCCCCACTCCAATTCACTCTTAGGCCCTTTCAAAGATGGATGCTATTAACACACGGTTGTTCACACTTATGCCTGTCCCTTAGGTACAAAATTTCCCCCTGCAAAGAAGATTTTAAAAAAATTGAAACGTCCCTTCTAAAATGTTTGATGAGAGTTACAGAATTTACAGCTGAGAGTAAGGAATGTTTAATAAAACTTTATTTAAAAATTAGTGCCATGCTGTATGGCTGTCCTGGTTTGCTTTTCTGCTGCTGTGATGAAGACCAGACCAGAAGCAACTTAGGGGAGGAAGGGGTTACTGCAGCTCCTGGGTTACAGTCCTTGGCTCCACTGCAGGAGCCAAGGAAGAAGCTTGAAGATGAAACCAGAGAGGAACACTGATAAGTGACTCGCTCCCAGGCTCATGCTCAACTACCTTTCTCACACAGCCCAGGCCTACCTGACCAGAGAAGACACTGCCCACACAGGGCTGGGCCCACCTCTGTCACTTAGCACTCAAGAAAATGCCCCACAGATATGGCCACAGGTCAACATGATGGAGGCAGTTCCTCAACTGAGGTTTCTTCTCCTTGGGTATGTCTAAGTTTGTGTTGTTGGCAAACACTAAAATATCACACACACGCACACACACCACCACCACCACCACCATCACCACCTCCACCCCACCTACCCACCACCATCACCACCATCACCTTCATCCCCACCCTTACCCCCACCCTCAAGGTTCACAGAATACCATGGAAAAGGGGGAGAAAAAATTTAAAGAGCCAGAGAATGGGGAGGATTGCTCTAAAACAGTATCTTCCAAATGTGACAAGGCCCATGCACTTGTGAATTCGTGGCAGTTATGGTCACCTGCACAAGATCAAGACAGTCAATGACTCCCCTTGGAAAGCCCAAGGTCTTAGACACTATCTCTTTGTTACTTAAGTTTCATAGGCTTCTGTGTTTATGTTCATGCGTGTGCGCATGTGTGCGCATGCATGTGCGCATTCGTGTGCTTTTGTGTGGAGGGCAGAGATTAACATCGGGTGTCTGCCTCAGTCTCTCTCCACTTTGATTTTTGAAACAGGGTCTCTCACTGAACATGGAGCTCTCCAATTTGGCAGACTGACTGGCTGAGGAGCCCCAGAGATCCCCCTCTTCACATCGCCAGCACTGGGATTACAAATGCAAGCCACTGCATCAAGATTTTGTATGTGTGTGGGGTGGGTGTGTGGATCAAGCTCAGGTCCTCATGATTGCTCAGCAAAAGTTTTATAAATGGAGCCATCGCCCCAGCTCTGCATAGGATTTCGTTTTAATAAATCATCCGGGTCAGCACTTACCTTCAGCATGTATTCTCTGCAGGTCAGAGTGTCTTGACCTTGGCGCTACTGGAATTTGGGGCCAGGTGATTCTTTGCTGAGCAAAGCTGCTCTGTGCATGATAGAATATTCCATTGCCACTTGGCCTCAGCCGCACTAGAAGCCAAGGGTACCCTCTCTCAGTTATGACAACCAAAGATGTCACATGTCTCCTGGGATCAACCTGGTTGGGAGGTATGATCTAGAGCTCTGTGACTAACATTTTCTGTCTTTAAATATCTTTGAAATATACTACAAAATCCCAAGTATCAGTCACTAATTCCACTCATGGAAATGAGTGCCAAAATTAATATTTATTCTTCCCACATACACTTATTATCTCCCCTGAGACTAATGTGCATGAGTTTCAAAATGTCCACAGTGGAAGCTGAAAACCCAAAGATACATAGGAATGAGTTACTGATTGCTGGCGATTACATTTTTCAGTATGGCTTGGAAACAGAATAAAGAATTGGCTTCCTGGACAAATTCTTTAAGCTAACCAAATTGTGACCCATCAAGGTAATTAGGTTTATCCTGACCCCAGGTATAATTTTCTTTTACCCCATCTAGAAAGAATCTTACCAGTGCATTAGGCAAAGCTTGGGGAATGCACAGACTTTCCTGCCAATGCTCAAATTCCTCTGGAGATCTATTGATTAATAAGTATTGTCTTCCGATAATAGCCATTTCTGTGGAACTTACATCAGCACCCAGAGTCAATGGGGAGAAATGATTTGTGAACCAGTTGTGGTTAGTGACTTGGCTCAGACAATGGCACTTAGGGACATATTTGTTAAATATGTTAAATAAGTTAACATATTCAAATAAGTTAAAACATTTTATTTCTTATTACATAACTAGGAGTATCTGTTTGATGGGATGTAAATACCACTATAGAAAAAAATAGTCTTCCCACCTTGCCCACTGTGACTGCCATCATTTACATGGCCTAATGAATACCCCTCAAATTTCCAGCAAGTTCTGACAATTTGTAGAAAGTTGAGGTGCCAAGGTGAACACTCAGTCTGCATGCTCAGTCTGGCTGCTGGCGTAATCTTTTTTAACCGTGAAAACTGGGGCTCAGGTAGGCTTCTGAGCTACTTAGCATAATTGAGCCTTCAAGCTAGTGTGTATACAGTAGGTGCTAAAGATCCTGAGCTAATGGATAGTATTTAAAAAGTCAGTAACTTCAGCTGTGTGTGCTCCTAAAATCCCAGCATTCAGAAGTCTGAGATGCAGGGATCATGTATTCAAAGACAGCTTGGGCTGTATCCCCAATTTCAGGCCATTGAGACCCTGTCTCAAGCAAACAAATGAACAAAGGTAGCATCAATCTTACTTTCGAGAAGTTACTTTCGAGAAGATTCACGAGAAGAACTTGAAACCTAGCCAGGTGGTGGTGGCACACACCTTTAATCCCAGCACTCAGGAGGCAGAGGCAGGCGGATCTCTGTGAGTTTGAGGCCAGCCTGGTCTACAAAGCAAGTTCCAGGAAAGGCACCAAAGCTACACAGAGAAACCCTGTCTCAACCAAAAACCAAAAACCAAAACAAAAAAAGAACTTGAAACCTCACTTCTTACTGTCTTCCCGCCAGGTTTTAGTTTCCTGGTCTTTCAACTCTGGGTGCTGACTGCCCTTTTGCACTGGGATTGGATTTCAATACCCCTGCACATGAAGGATGAACGTTGAGCCTGCCTAACTTTGCCAAACAGAAGATGGTTTTTGACAGGCTTGTACCTGGTATCCTGAACGAACATCACCAGGCCTCAAGAACCTGCAAGTTCACTATCCCCTCAAGTTAACGTGTGTTGGGGCACAGAGGTCCTTGCATTCATAGAGAAGCACTAAGAGAACAAGGAATGAGGAGACACACAGAGGTGTCTCCTCAATGGAGGAGACACAAATCATTGCCTGCGTTCCATCCAGAGAGCTGAGAGCAGATGGGGTTAATGGTGACCTGGTGACCTTTCTGCTATCTGAAGAGACAGACCTCACCCCAATTCCCCAGAATTATCCCAGACTCTTCCCTCCCTAGCCTGTTACCCATCCTTAGGGAAGATGTCACATGTACTTTATGGCATGCTGATCTCTTCACTATAGTTCAGAGACCACACTAGGTTCTAGGCCTTTCAACCATAGAACCCACCCTCATGGCCACATGTACTTTGTAAAAGAGTTTCTATGTAGTTACACCTTAAGCTTTATTGTGCACCTAAAATTGGACTGATTGTTGCCTGGAAACCTTTGCCCAAATTATACTGTGTTTTAAATACGCTGACAACGAACCGTCTGGCATTAGACTCCTCGAAGTCTGATGCAGGTTGATGAAGTCAGTCTGCACTGGGTCTTCTTCTCATCTCTTCGCTTGGTTTATGTTCCTGTCTGACACCTGCAGGGACCCCTCAAACATGGAGGATGCATGGATGCATGCTTTAGTTCCCTGAAGCACAAGAACACCATGCCTAAGCAGAGGCCCGGGGAGGACCAAAGGATTCTTTCTCTGCCGCTCTCTTCCTCATTGCCTTAAGAAAAGGAGACTCTCACTGGAGCTCACTGTTTGTAAGGCTGCCTGGCCAGTGAGCTCTCAGCAGCCACCCATCTCTACCTCACAATGCCAAGTTTACAGGCACAAGTAGCCGTGCCCAGCTTTTTACATGGCTGCTGAGGATTCAAACTCAGGTCTTCATGCTTACAAGGTCAGCACACTTACCCACTCAGCCATCTCCCAGTCCCTGTTCTATGGTGATATTTTATTTGTACTAAAATGTTATTTGTATGGTAATAAACAAAGTTGCCCGGTGTCAGAGCTATTAGCAAGCCATAGGAAAGCAGGGCAGTGGTGGCGTACGCTTGTAATCCCAGCACTTGGTAGGCAGAGCTAGGTAAGTCTTTGTGTGTTCAGGGATACAGCCAGTATTGGATACACATGCCTTTAATCTCAATACCAATCATAGAAAACCTGGAGGTCTATACAGACAGGCCGTGATGAGGCGGTCATGTGGTTGGGTTTACAACCAATGAGAAGGCAGAACAGGAACACTATATAAAGACTTTAACACAGGAAGTAGCTCTCTTTCAGAGAGGTAGGACCACCGCAGGAGGAAGGGTAAGGTTTTAGCTCTTAGCTCTGACCTCTTGGCTTTCTTCTTTGCATTGGTTCTCTGTTTCTTATTTTAAAAGATGGTTGGTTACGTCTACACTGTTCTCTCTCTCTCTCTCTCTCTCTCTCTCTCTCTCTCTCTCTCTCTCTCTCTCTCTCTCTCTCTCTCATCTCCCCTTTAGGGATTCTCCCTCTTACTGATGAGGAAACAGATCCTTACAGAAGGGAAGGATGCACCACAGGTTACACAAAGAGTAAATGAAGGGACTCTGGCCAGCTTGAGCATGGCAAGCCTGACTCTGGCAGGCCTTGCCCTTCCCTCCCATTCTTCTGCCTTGCTAAAAATCATTAGATTCCATTCCTGAAGCTAGCCACCAAGGTCTAGTCCCTTATTTGGCCACTTTCTCTCACTGAGGCTGACTACCAAGGTCCAGCTATCAAAGTATTGAAGTCCAGCAATCAAAAGTCCCCTTGACTCACTCAGTTAACAAGCCCAGTTAAATTAAACACCTCATCCTAATATGGGCTTTCCCCTTGTACCATTATAAACTGCCATTTGCCTATGTGCCATGTCTGTCTCCTCTCTATGCAGAGACAGTCCTTTGTCCCTCTGGATATCCCAGCTCCCTGTCCCTGGTTCCCTCTCCCTTCTCCCTTGTCCTCTATCTCCTGTCTTTGTCCCTTACCCCTGTCCCCTGTCCCTCCAGGGCAAATAAATCTCCTTTGTGTTGAGAACTTCGTCTTGGAGTTCCTGAGTCAAAACTTTTCTCTCAGTAAATGATACACCTGGCCTGGGAACCCAGCATTCCTTACAACCCCAGAATGCAAGCTTACAACAACCTTCTGGATTTACATCTGCCCCATACATACCGCTGAATATCTGAGGGTTTTGCCATTATGACTCTTCCAGGGGAGTCTACCTTGGTTATCCATGTTGCTTACCCCAACATCGCACACAACGACTCCCCGTACATACAAAGATCACTATGGATACAAGTCACTGCTCTATGAATGAGCAGATGAGAAGAACACACGTGAAGCTGCTAGAAAGAAGCTGGACTTACACAAGTCAGACAAAGTACTGACAACAGGAAACACCAGTTAGAGAGTAACTGACCACCCTGGGAGAGCAGCGACTGAGAGGCAGAATAAAGGCACCTTTCACCTTGCAGGATTTCAAACAGCCATTCATGACTCAGCATTGGGAGGAAAGCCAGGCACAGTGAAACAACCCTTGCCCTGAATGGGAATAGCACTCCCTGAATGGGAATAGTGCATTAGCCCAGTTAACAAGGAAGGATGTAAGGACACACGGTGGAAGGGACTTCATACTCTACCCATGCACCAGATCCCAGTCTATGTGAAACCCCCTATAAAGCAGGTCCTGGCTCCTTCAGCACTCTGCAGCGGTGACCAGTTACCTGGGAAGCCTCCCCCTCGACAGCTTCAAAGAGAATTCCATTCAAGCGGAGTGATCTCGAATTGCTTTGCCATCTTACATTGTTCCACACCCCATCCTAAGTGAGTGCTCAGGATCTAATATGATCACACGATTGCCACCTAACCCCCCAGCAGCCTCACCTTGATGATGGGGTACAAGCTATCCATACTCCACAGGTGGATGTTTTAGTCATTAAAGATCAAATCCAGGAATAGTGTGGATTTTACACGCCACAATGTGCTGCACAATATCTGTGGGTGGGCAACTCTGGCTTGACAGTGTGGGAAAGGATTCCCACTGTGCATGAATCATGCTCTTCCGTGACCAGAGCTCTGAGGCTGGCAGGACCGTTAAATGCATGTTCCCAGTGTCAACCAGGAAAAAGCAAACTCTGGCTTTGAAAGGGAAACAATTTGGGCTCTTGGTGATGAAAATTTTAAGTTCCTCTTTTGAAAACTGTTGCTGAATCGGTAGTGAGTTCATCGTTTCATGGGGACGTTGAGACACTTAAGAATCAATAATGCTCAATGAGCATGGTGGGGTAGATTCGCTCATCACCGTCATTGTGTACAACAGGACGTCTGTGACCTGCAACACGCTTTCCAGTAGGGGCCATCTTGAAGGCATTTTTCATTCCTTCTCCCCTCTGAGTGTTCTTTCAGACACAGCCTTGACAGAAGATATTAAAGTATAACCACCAAGGTTTGATGAGGCTTAGGAAGTAGACAGTGTCAACCTGAACTCCAGCCCCGGCTTCTCTGTCACTATTGAAAACATCACTAAAATACACTTTGCACATTTGTAAGGAGACAGTGTGGTCAGGCATTATGGTATACCCCTGTAACTCCAGGACTCCTAAGGCTGGGGTAGGAGGTGGCAATTTCAAGTCCAGCCTGGTTTACAAAACAAAGCTCGGGGGACTGTTTCTTCACACTAAGGATTTGCAGGCTGCAAATACTTGAAGCTTGGCTCTACCCTTCTTACCAGCAATTCTTAAAAATGTACATATACAGCCTTCCTTTTTTTGATCTAAATTTCTGGATGACTTATAAGGACAAAAAGAGTGATCATGATTTACACTTTACCTCTAAAATTACAGAGGATATAACCCATCAAAAACAACTAAACAAAGCATAGGCTGACCTTGCAGAACACAGTTTAGTTTCCTCCCACCTAAGCAGGCTGCTCACAACTGACAGTAACTCCAGCTCTGGGGGATCTGGTGCTCTCTTCTGGCCTCTGCAGGTACTGCACTCATGTGTACATACTCACACACTCACACATATACTTATTTAAAAATACAGAAAATCTTAAAAAAAAAAAAAGGAAAGAAAAGAAATTTGAGAGAAACAGAAAGTCTAGGGTTTAAACATGTATGTGTTGAACTACTATTCTGAAGAGGAGCCCAAAGTCATCCTTTTATCTTGGCTATTTATTTTTTCCATATTTATTTTAATTAATATTTTAATTAGTTGTCAGAGTTAATTTAATTTAATTAGCTGTGGCCTGTTTGAATGGTGTATTCCCTTGAATTCATGCCCAGGTATTTACTGCCTGCCTACGCTGTTGAATGACAGTCACATTCTTCTTAAGGATTAAGACTCATCAGCACTTTCAAAGCCATCTTGGGTTTACTCTGGCACCAGGAGACAAAGACAAAAATCAACATCATCTCATTACCTGATCATCTTTGGCAAGAGACAACATGATTTTGCCTTCACAGGAAGGAGTGCTGCCTGTGTGGAGCAAACCAGGCCCAGTGAACCTGATTACCTGCCCAATCCCCTCCACTCAGTGAGTCAGAGGGAGACCACCATGTTGGTTCCCTTGCTGGGTTTGGCAATAAACAAACAGGTACAGAATTGTCTGGAGCCTTTGATGTGTCTAGATACAAATGACTCTGAAGTCCCTTCCCCAGCATGCTCTGGGACACACAGGAAGCCTCACAGGGAAGAAGGCTGCCCCTGTGCTGTCCCCACTGGGCAAAGCCAGCATGGTCAGGCATAAATGATCTCAGAACTCCTTCTCTCTCTTCCTTTAAGAAAGAAATGATGAGTCACTAACATGAAGGAGTCTTCTTCATAAAAACTAGAACCTTCAACCATGTTTAAAAAAAAAAAATCTATCTAGTTCCCTCACAAGTGTCTACCTATTTTTCTTACCATGGTTGTCCTGCCCAGGACCAAGATAGTTTTCATATGTAAACACTCTTTTCCAAATCATTTTTGGGTGCTTTCTGAAACAATAAGATACTAAAAATAGCCCAGCTCTTCCCAGGGGTATGTGGCTAAAAGGAGACCACCATTGAATATTGTTAAAGGTTCATAACTGTGGTAGTTTGAATGTAATTGGCCCCCATAATCTCATAGGGAATGACACTATTAGGAGGTGTGGCTTTGTTGGAGTGGGCATGGCCTTCTTGAAGGAAGTGTGTCACTGTGGGGGTGGGCTTTGAGGTTTCCTATGCTCAGGATACCACCCACTGTCTCAGTCAACTTCTTGTTGCCTGCAAAACATAGGACTCCCAGCTACCATCTGCCTGCATGCCGCCATGCTCCCCACCATGATAATAATGGACTGAACTTCTGAAACTATAAGCAAGCCACCTCAATTAAATGTTTTCCTTATTCAAGTTGCCATGGTCATGGTGTCTTTTCACAGCAATAGAAACCTTAACTAAGACAGAAGTTGTTATGATAAGCCTCTAATGTTCAGATCGCATTAAAATAAGCTAAGATGGACCCACACCAGGTCCTTTCAATATATACCATAGCTTTTAGTTTAGTACTATTATGAGACTCCTGAATGTGTGAATGAATGGGTCTCTGCTTCTTGTGCCTTCTCTTGGGGCCATTTTATTTTTCTGTTGGCTTACCTTGTCTGACTTCAATATGATGTTTTTTTGTTTTATCTTATTATATTTTATTTTGTCATTTTTTGTTATTTCTTTTCTAATGAGAGACAGAAGGGGAGTGGATCTGGATGAGAGAAGAGGGGGAGCAACTGGGAGGGGTAGAGGGAGGGGAAACTGTATTCAGATTATATTGCATTAGAAAATAATCTATGTTTAATAAAAGGGGAAAAACGGAAAAAATTAAACATGTGCAAAAATAAAAATAAATAAACAAATAAATAAATATGTAAACAGTGAACACATAGCAACAGAGGACTGCTGAGTAATGGGGGGGTTAGGTCAAAGGCTGCGCTGTTGCAGGTGTGTGGGAAAAGTAGAGGGAGAGCCAATGCACAGCATGAGGACTGTAGTTAACAGTATGGTACCCTGGAAATTGGCTGAGAAAGTAGGATTTAAGTGTTAACCTTACCACAAAAATTGGGAGAAGAAGGAGAGACCATTGATGATGAATATGTAAACTTTGTGAGATGATGGACATGTTAGATGCAAACACAGATACAACAAAATGTTTTTGTTTAAAAAAAAAGCTAAGGTGCTGGATGCCCTGATGGCAGTTGTTAGGCCCTTCCCTGGTGCTCCAGCTGCCTTGAATAGAGGACTGTCAGCAGGCCAGAGGCTCTGAAAGTGAACAGTGTGAGCAAACTACACCATATCCAAGGCAGCTTTCCCTAAAACACAGCTCTGGCTCCACAAGGCCCAGCCATGACTGTTTCAAAAGCTTGCACCTGGATTTTGGCCATTACAAGCAGTCATTTTCACCCAGGCCAGAGGAAGAGTAGGTCCCCTGGTGGCCCAGCAGAAGGCCTATGACTGATAGAAAACATAAAGGACTGTACCGTGACTGGCACACAGTTGTCATGTTCCTTTTCTGGCTATATAACCAGGCTGTCTGCTTACTTTCTTGACAGCTGGGATTCTCCCAGCTGACCTTGCTGACAGTCCTCTAGTCAATAAACGAAAGACCAAGAAATCCAACCTGGATACTCCTGTGCTAACCCATAATACCACACTCTCTGGCAGTAAGGAAACAGCGAAAATGACTGATGCATGTACATTTTGTGGTACCCAGTTGAATGAGAAATGGTAAAGGGAAATGGGATTCCAACTAGGGACTGACGCTGAGGTGAGCTGGTCAGTTGTCCATCACAGCAGAAAGATGAGGTAAGCTGCCCCATCCTTCACATGGGCTTGGCTTATGCATACATCCAAGGGCAACTATCTGACTACAAACTGTACTTTAATACAGTTTGGGGGGGGGTTGTTTCTTCCTCTGAGACTGAAGACCCCACACACATACACACCATACCAAGTCATTTCGTAGAGAAAACATCATTTATCAGGACACACCCAATCAGCAATATGGGTCTTTGCAGGCACAGTAACAGCCAGTGAGACAAACAGAGTTCAAGGTTCTCTAATTATCACAATGCCATGCAAAAGTATGCTTCGGTTAGGAAGTTCACATGACTCATCTTGGTTGTGAGCCATGATGAGGAGAGGATGAGCCCGCTGCCTCGCTGAACAGCTAGAAGCGAAATATCTAGAGTGCTGGAGAGGTGGCTCAGTGGTAAAGAGCGTGCACTGTTATTCCAGAGGACCCAAATGCAGTTCCCAGCACCCAGGAGGGGCATCTCACAGCTGCCCACAACTCCAGCTCCAGTGATGCCTCTGGCCTCCCCAGGCAGCCACACTCAGGTGTCCATACCTGAAAACAAGAAAACAAACCTGTAAAAGTATACAAAGACATTATAAGGGCAAGGTCAGTGCAGTGGATCGGCTAGTAACAGCCCTAGGCACACAAGCGTGAAGACCCAAGTTCAAGCACTGGAACTCACAGAAAACAGCTGGGTGAACTGGGGCAGACTTGGAATCCCAGACCGGAGACTAGGCTGGAAGCTCATAGCCTCGGCTAGCTTGGAGTGCAGCTGGGCAGAAACAACCCTGGCAGCCCTGACTCCGCAAGGTGGAAGCTGAGAGCTGACTCCGATCTCAACACACTTGCTTCGGCATCTGTCAGCCCATGTTTTCTCTCTCACACAGAGAGAACAGCAAAGAACATAATAAAAATCTGAAGCAGGCTAGCATCGGCAGTACTCCATTATGGACCTGAATTTCGTGTGTGAGATGATGTACTACTCTTGTCTCCACCTAGAGTGCTAGGGTGGCAGGTATGCACCGTCACACCTGGTTTCTGCCGTGTTGGGGATGAAAGCAGAGCCCTGTGCATGCCAGGCAAGCATTCTGACGGCAGAGCTCCAGGCCAGCCCATTCATTTTATTACAGTGAATTTCCCCATTCTCAACAGTTTAGTAACTTTTCAAATGCCTTGTTCTACATAAACAAAATATACACGCCTTGTAAATGTGCCTGAATTTGTAGCATGCGTTCACTAAATGGGGTGGAGGGTTGCCATCTAGGGAAACCACCTTATGTTAAATGAATTGTCAGCCCTTGAAACTGGAGTTGACAAGTCCGCAGACTTAGAGTCAGACTGGGCATTATGCTCTGTTTTAAAGATGCTAAAATAAAAAGTAAGTAAGTAAATAAGTAAGTCAATATCAAGACATAAAGTAAACTAGACATGAAAAGTGGAATTGACCCCCCCCCATGCACACACACCCAGTCTGCATTGTGTTCCCGGTACAGAGGGAGACTATGGTGATCTTGGCAGTCAAGAGCAGGAATAGTGCTGGGATTATTAAAGATTTACCAAGCTGTACTTTTTCTAATCTATTTTCGGGTTCTGCTGAGCCAAAAGCCTCTGCACCTTCTGAACCCGGACTCTGAACATCCTCCATCTAGTTTACTATAAAAAGAAAGTGCTTTAATTAAAAAAAAAAAAAAATCGTGCTGAATGAAAGTTTAAAATGCTCTCTGGTTCTTCACAGCTCCCGAATTCCTGGTTCAACAAGCACATGCTGGTGAATGGCAGGGAGGAAACAGAAGTGAAACATTGTCTTTATTCTAGACCTGAATCAGGGTGAAGGAAGGGTGCACACCAGGGCACTGGCTCAGGAAGCACCTGACAAAGGGGGAGGGAAGGGGAAGGGAAGAGAGGGGAGAAGGGAGAGGAGGGAAGGGGAGGGGAGGGGAGGGGAAGAGAGGGGAGAGGGAGAAGGGGGAGGAGGGAAGGGGAGGGAAGGGGAGGGAGGGAAGTGTGTGGGCCCTGTTTTGGAACTGAGCAAGGTACTAGAAGGTTCTTCAGCAGGCATCACTAACAGAGGTTCCCAGCCACATGTGGACCTCAGAAACCCTTTGCTTGGTTCACATGATGTGTGTTACATTTCCAAATTCATCACTAAGTTCTAAAAACTCAGGAATTTCATCTTCAAATTTGAGTTTTACATTTTGTGTTGGGAGCTTTATCTGCCTGTGTAGGTGTGAACCCACTTCCTGCTCCCTGCTGGGTAATAAAAGCTTCCTTCAACAAGTCATGCCCAGTTTTAGAGGGTCCACGTCCTCCCCTGTCCATCTTCTCCAACTTCTTTACCTATCCCTTTGTACACTGGGGGTGTCATAAATGCTACAGGCCACTAGAAGCTTGGGTTTTTGTTTTGTTTCGTTACTTTGTTACTATTCTCAACATCTTATTTACCTCAGAAATGAAGGGAAAAAATCAAAAAAGAAGTTGAGAATAATCTCTGCACTTCTGTGGAGCTCTGAAACGCTGGAAGAAAGCCCCTCACAATCTCAGAAGACATCACTGTATGACAGGGTGAGCCAGTTCAGAAGCTCCTCCATCTTGTATTTTTGATGAGGCCATTTTAGGTTTAACTGGAATTTGATCTCCTTGATGGAGAATTCTGTAGAAAATTACACAGCTCCATTCTAGGAAGCCAAGGTCAAGGTGTCTCAGCTAAATTATCTTAGCTGCTATTAAATTGCTTGCTTGCACAAAAATCTCCTCTTGTAGCTGCCTAGTGAGATACCAGGCTGGGGTTTTTGCCTTTAAAAACTCTTTACCCGAAACACTGGGTGCTACACTTGGGTCCCAAATACCTATGTGTAGTCCCTAGTCCCAGCCAGCTGGAGTAAAGACTTTCAGTTGGCTATTAACTATGCCGGATGGGCTCCCCGTAACAACTAGAGAAGGTAAAGAGATCAGAGTGCCGATCTGGGGATTTGTGGGTTTAAGCGGTTCTCTGGGGTGCTAGAATTTGCAGGTCTCAACTCTCCTGTCTCTAAATATATAATCCCACTACTGGGAAGACTTAAGCCAGTGGGGAGGTAGATTACAAACTCAAGTTTTGCCTGAGCTCCAGAGTTCAAGGTCAGCCTAAGCAACTTGGTGGGATCGAGTCTCACAGCAGAAGGAAAGGCAGGACTAAGGATACCACACCATGGTAGAGCACTGCCAAGTACGTGTGAAATGCTACATTCAATTTCCAGTGTCAATTAATTCATTATATTCTCCAGCGCGCTGTGGAAGTCAGTATAGCACACTTGCCTTGTGTGTGCAAGGACCGCATGCAAGAATGGGTGAGGCAGGACTGTAGCTCCCATGGGGCAGGTCCAAGCTCCATGAGCTGCCCCAGGTCCTCTATGGCTCATCTGTCCGTGGGTCCCACTCTCCTCATCTTAGAAAACACTGGCATCTGACCTGCAAGTTTCTGCTTGACTCTGAAATCCATTCATTTTTTTTTTCCCTCACTCATCCAAGATAATTAGGATTTGTTATATCTGGCTTCAAACTAGGACTGAACTTTAGTCTCAGGAAGGCAGCTAAAGGCAGCAGCTTCCAAGCAGAGCCCTGCGGGGGGTGGGTCTGCCAATGATTGCCTGATGAACCACATCACCTTCTTGGTTCGTCCGGGAGTCACTGGGTTCACATATTGCAAAACCAGACCTGAGATGCTGCCTTGCATCCTTCTTGGGGAAGCAAAGAACATAAACAGCTTTTGTGAGACCCTGAGGGAGGGAGGGAGAGAGAGAGAGAGAGAGAGAGAGAGAGAGAGAGAGAGAGAGAGAGAGAGAGAGACCCATCCACCAGAACATTCTTCTTGGTGACTACTGGGTTTCGTTGGTACCAGGATAGCCAAGAGGTTGAGAGTTATCTGTCCTTACTATTTTAGGATTTTTCTAAAAACTTTAGAATAGAAAAGCACAAGAAACTACAGGATTAATAAGTACATAAATTCGTTTTCCATGTTCAAGGTGTGTTCAGAAGCAGAGCAGGAGGAGAGGACACTGTTGGGGTATGGGGACATTGTTAAATTATGAGATGAGACACATGTTCTTTGTTTGTTTGTTTGTTTTGTTTTGTTTCAAGACGGGGTTTCTCTGTGTAGTTTTGTAGCCTGTCCTGGATCTCCCACTGTAGACCAGGCTGGCCTCGAACTCACAGAGATCTGCCTGCCTCTGCCTCTCGAGTGCTGGGTTTAAAGGTGGGTGCTCCTGAGGTCAGCAGGATGTGCAGCAGAGAAGATAGACATGGAGCAGGAGAGACGGAGAATAACCCCAAACCTCCGAGATGCACCGAAGCTCTGGGTCTCCTCTCCATCTCTCAGTGACGCCCATGCATGTGACCTACGTGAGAGACGTGCCCCTCTCCATGAAGTTAAACAGCTACCCGCACAGAACAGGATTCGAGTGAGAAAATGTACTGGTGCGCATGGACAGCAAGACCTGGACCAGAGTCGCTGCCCCATACCACGGAAAGAAGTCTGTGGGAGCTGGGAAAGTCTAGCCAATGCTAGCTTCCAGAGGGCTTCATGCCTGCTCTTCACTTTTCTGTCTGAGTTGTGCAGACTTCCTCTGTGGACTACCTCAGTCAGGAAATAGAGAAGAGAGTTAATTCGGAGGAACACAGTGCCATCGTAGCCAAATTAGCCCAGGGCAAATTTGCCATCCATGAAAGGGATTTCTGCACTTGAACATGAAGACATCTAAAGGGATACATTATTGCATTCTCCCATCCGAAAGTGCGTTCATTCATTCACTCCACAGACACAGAGTGACCCTGGTTGAGCACTGGGAAACAGTGGGAACCAAAACAGACTCACAATGCCCAGTAACTTCCTGGATCTTGATCTCCCTGCTTCTTTCCCACCTCATTTATTTCTCTACAAAGTGTGGTGATACTTTAAAATGTGGATTATGCCAAGCATGGTGGTGCACACCTTCCAGTCCAGGACTTGGGATGCAGGCAGATGTTTGGAAGTTTGAAGCATTGTGTGAGCATGGACACACACACACACACACACACACACACACCACTAATTGTCTTAAAATGTAACTTACGGTCCCTAGCATAAATGCACATGAGGTACACCTCTGAGGCATGGGGCCAGGCTTCTGCATCTGAATGGACTTGCCAGAGAGAGGGAATGTTGGGCACACTGAAGCTTGACAATCTTTGCCCTCTGTGCACTGTGCCTATAGGCAATGATGGAACTCACTTAAAGAGCTGTCATGAGTGGAATGAGTGGTACATGTCCAAAATCTCAGCACTCGGGAGGCTAAGGTAGAGGAAGAAAGAGCTCCAAGCCAGCCTGGGCTACACAGGGAGAACCTGTCTTGAGACAAACAAGCAAATCTATCAAGAGCATAGATCCTTCCATAAGCATTCTCACTACAGCAAAATAAAATTTGAAATTAAAATAACAAATAGAATGAATTAATCACCACAAATCCATCAGAGGGAATAATTGCTTTGATGCACTCTTGACTTTCTTGCAGTGGTAAGGGACACCCCAAATGCCCATCTACAATGGGTCTTTGCCTGCTTTGTACTGTGTGTAAACACTTCATAAAACACTGAGTCTGAAGTTTATGCAATCCTCTACCCAAAGCATCTATCTGCCTTAGGATGATTAATGCACATGCCGAGTCACCACATGGGATTTGCTCCTGTTGACACCACTCCGTGAACTCAATACCCTGTGTCCTCCTCTGCTGAAGTCACACTTTAACTGGGAAGTCACAGGCCTCCCTGGCCTCTCTGACCCCTCTCTCAGTAGGTCAGTGATCTCTGCACACACTTCACTTCTTCCAAACTAGAACCAGCTGTTGACTCATTCATTGAAGAAGGCTGCAGAATGCCCTTGAGTGGCCAGTGATCAGCAGTGGAGAATACTGTGTGCCTGGTCCCTGAGCTCTGCTCCCAGATGCTCCTGTGGGCTCTGCATGTGTGAGCTGTTTAGTAAAAGTGCTCCCAAACACATAGGGCCACGTGGGAGCTGATGCGATAACTCATGCCACCCATCTCCAGCCAGTGTGACAGCCCCCACTCTCAACCCAGAAATTAAGTCTTGGTGCTCCAAACTAGAATCTGTATGATTTTACAGATTTAAACATTTTGTGAAAAGCTTAGAACTGTGCCCAGAATGCTCCACAAGGTACAAAATGGTGGTGAAGCAGTAAAGAAAGACAGAGTAGGTGTAGTGTGTAGTGGATATCTAGATAAGTATAGGATAGGAAAGTAGATTATTGTATCTACTACTAAACTAATTTAGCAAAATATCAGCCTTAGATAATTTGCACTGATATGGATTCTTATATATTGATACAAATGTAAACTGTTTTTATATTCCTATTTAAGATAATTTGTATATTGATACAAATTCAAAACTATAATCATCATATTGTACACATGTTCCTACTCCGATTAGAAATATCCTGTATATTGATACAAATATAAAATTATATTCACCATACTCTATATATGCTCTACCTCTGTTTAGGATATTTTATATATTGATATACATTAAGGATACTGTTATTATATTGCAGTATTCATTTCTACCTCCATTTAAGATATTTTGTGTATTGTCACAATTTTGAGGTCATTGTCTTTACACTGTACATCTGTTTACAGACTGTTTACCTTGTTTATGTAAAACCTTAGTCCTTAGGTTATTTAGGTAGATAAGACTTACAGATTAATAGTCATCCATGCTTGTCATTCTACAGTTATGTTAGCTACGTTTTCCAGATTTACAGGAACATATGTCAGATGGATAGGTAATCTTCGAACACTTCATAGACCTAGAGAATATGGCATTTAAATGTTTTGATAACTTAGAATTTTATTGACACGAGACACGATTGCTCCTGGCAGCACCAATTTACTCCTGAGAGAATGTTGGGCTCTAAGACACTCTGTTTGGATGTTTGTCTTCTTGGCACAAAAATGGCCTGCTGGACAAAAAAACTGCCCTTTCCTTGACTGACATATGAACACTGTCCTTTCCAGATGGGCAGGACACAAGAAAAAGCAACTACTGAACCTTGCCAAGACAGGGTAAGATGGTCTTCCAAAATTCTTGCTTCTGAAGATGGTCTGTCAAATATTATAAGCCTGTAGCCAAAATGGATGCCCCAACGGTGCTGAGAAACTTTAGATGACTGTCCAAGCTGCCAGCTGTCTCTGTCTATTCTCACAATTTTTCAGAAATTGCTTACTTGTATCACCTGTTTTCTCGAGTATTATTATGTTCCTTCTCAGGCCTTTGATGGGGTTGAAGACTAGATAGTTATAGTTATCATCCTCTCATATCTTAGCTAAGAACATTTCAGATGCTAAAGTTAGATTTTTTAGACTAGGACAGCTACTGAAGTAATCTCTGTAACATGACATTTATCTGTGTTCTGGACATATCTGGATTTTAGTATGTGTCTCTTGTTTGATGTTTTTCTTGCTGGTTATATTTCTATTATTATTTAGGTTATTACCTTTCCCCTCTCCTGGACAATTGTAGCTAGAGTTTTCCTGCCTGGCCCACAGTCAGGACAAATCTCTGTCACCCCCCAGTTCCGCAGCCGCTCAGACCCAACCAAGTAAACACAGAGACTTATATTGCTTACAAACTGTATGGCCATGGCAGGCTTCTTACTAACTGTTCTTATATTTTAAATTAATCCATTTCTATAAATCTATACCTTGCCATGTGGCTTGTGGCTTACCGGCATTTTCACATGCTGCTTGTCATGGCAGCGGCTGGCAGTGTCTCTCTCAGCCTTCCACTTCCCAGAATTTTCCTCTCTCCTTGTCCTGCCTATACTTCCTGCCTGGCCACTGGCCAATCAGTGTTTTATTTATACAGAACGATATCCACAGCAGACAATACTTAATAATCATTTCTATTGTATATAGTTTTATACGAGGTTAGAACTTTCTTATTTAGACAAAAGGTGGAGATGTAGTGGATATCTGTTCTATGACCCTGAAGTGCAGCCCTAGAGACATAGCAGGTAACTGCTCTACCTGCTAAGACCTTGAAGTACATGCCCCTGGGGTGTGGCCTCTTGTCTACCCTTAAGACCTGAGAGGCAAGCACTCAACTCTCTTCTCTCCCTCATGGGCTTGGATGTGGGACTGACTGAGATGGCTGCAACCGCGTGAGATTGTGCCTTAGCATTCCTACAATTCTGTTCTGTACAGTGAGTTTTTCTTCCCTAATAAATTCCTTGGCCCTTTAAGCAGACTCTGTGAATTTCTTGCTTTAGCAGTGCATGCCTTTAATTCCAGCACCAAACAGACCTAAGCAGGAGGATTCCTGCATGTCCAAGGCCTGCCTGAGATGCACAGAGAAACCCTGTCTCAAAAAATCCAAACAAAACAAGGGTCTGGAGACATGGCCCATAGGTTAAGAGAACTTGTAGGCAATCATGAAGACCAGAGTTCAGATCTCAGCATCCACTGACAAGCCAGGTATCACCTGCACACCTGAAACCTCAGGTCTGAGGGGTCAGAGACAGGAGGATTACTCAGACTCTATCCCAGACACTCAGTGGAGGGTGACAGAACTGGACATCCTCTTCTGGTGCCTGCTTGCACATGGGCACACGCACACACACATACACACATAAAATATAAATCTGTTTTTCTAATTATTTACTTTATATGCATTTGTGTTTTGCCTGTGTATATGTCTGTGTGAAGGTGTTGGATACCCTGGAACTGGAAAGTTACAGATAGTTGTGAGCTGCCATGTGGGGGCTGGGAATTGAACCCGGGATCTCTGGAAGTGCTCTTAACTGTTGAGCCATCTCTCTAACTACAAAATAAATCTTTTTTGAGCACACCCTGATCCCAGACTGTGGTATTCAGCCTTCAGAATCTTTTTCACACTACCTAATCAAGTCAGCGAGCTCAGGATAGGAGAGGTACCTGGCATTGTCTGTGGGCTTCAGTCAGCATATCTTCCTTTGATTTTTAATTCATCATTTTGCTTTGACAATGTTACCTTGCTGCTATGTCCCTGAGATTCACTTGGTTTTAATTTGAACACAATATCAACTGCATGATGATCTACACTTACTGAACCGTTTTGTTGTTGCTGGATGTTCCGCTGGTTCCTGGGGTTTCTATCTCATATTGTCTTATCAAAATATTCCTGTCCATACCCCTCACTTATGCCTGTGAGTACCCTGTCAGGTCATTAGAGAACTGCAGGTCATAGGCACCCAGGGCATTTGTAAGAGCTCACCAGAAAGCTCTCCATCTGTGTCACAGCATTGGATGTCCCCATCAGTATTCTATGAGAGTTTGCATCTCAGTACCTACAGTGTGGTTCAGTTGGTACAGTGCTTTCTTAGCATGCTTAAAGGCCTGGGTTCCCTCCCCTGCACCACACAAACTGGGCATGGTTTGGAAACACCTGGAATCACAGCACAAGGAAGGTAAAGGCAGAAAGTTCAGCAGTTGAAAGGCATCTTATGTTAACTGGGAAGTTTGAGGTCAGCATGGGCTACATGAGACCCTGTCTCAAAAAATAGAAAGAATTCCGGTATTACATCTGGATATTTCTGTATCATGATGGTCTGTCCTGAGGTGTGCTGCAGAAACCTATGATTCAATTTCTTCACCTGACAAAGAAATCTCTGACACCAAGTCTGGCTTGCATGCTTGGACCTTGATAAGCAGATTGGCTTCTCATCTTGTGTACTTGCTCACCCTTGCCTGCCTGTACCCTCCACCTGGCTTTGCACTCAGTGCCCTGACACCTGGAATTTCCCCCACAGCACACAGGCACTGACAAGGGATCTTTCTAGCACTATCAGTCTATACCAGTCACAGGCAGGGACACTCTCCACACTCAGTGACCACGATGACCTGGAGAAAGCAATTGCCCCAAAACCTCAATGACCCTGCCTCCTGGGGATGCTCCCTGCTCCCCACTGAGGCACACCCATGACTGATAAACCCTAGCTGAGTCTTGGCAGTGCTCCTGCCCAGGAAACAAACACTTGCTACAGATCAAAGGTCAAGTGCTACTTCTTCAGAGTCACCTACCAGAATATACAATGACATCTCCTCACCTTGTGGTATTGATTGCA